>NW_022982912.1:0-74542 GCF_902652985.1 Pecten maximus
TTCGGACTTACGAAATTTATATCAACATTTCTAATTGATAGTTACCTATCAGGCTATAAAAGTTCAGGTAATAATAATGTTCCAAAAAGTTATATTTGAAAAATGTGAAAGATGCTATAGCGAGCTACCGCAAATTACATTTTGTGCCATCCAGCGTCCCTGGAAACCAGATGATGGGACCGACTAGCACATTTTCGGACGGGATTCGCATCTTTGAGGCATTATCTCCCCCTGATCTTTATTCTATATCCTGTTTGTTTATATTTCTGAGTAGCACGATATCTATACTCGGCTATTAATCAAACGCCATCACTTTTAATTCAAAGCTTATCAAGATATTAAAATTAACATTTCAAAATTATATATTTTTTATATCAATGTCGTTTTCTCTTAAGAATTTCATCTCCGGTACCAATAGAAGAATTAACCTACCAGCCTAAGACTTGCAGTCAGGCACTGCATATTTTGATAGCATATCCTATGGTTCTATCCTGTTCCAAAAAAGTTATATTTGAAAAATGTGAAAGATGCTATAAGGAAATGTATCTACTTGCATTACAATGATTTTGACGATATTGTCTCAAACATGCTAGGATATAGAAAACGAAGTGAAAGCTTTTGATTGGATTTACAACCCGTCCCTAACTCAATGTGTTTCTGTATACATACGGTGTACCTATCGGCTTTTCAAGCAGACTGTCTAAAAGTGACACAGAAATAGACGCTGAGCTGAATGGACACGGAACGTATTATTTGGAATTCCCAAAATCCTAAACTTCTTAATTCGAGAATAAATGTTTCGGGTGGATCGGAAAGGAGCTGACACAGAATACAATTACAAGCGCACGCACGCGCTACACAATTGTCATGGCGGGTGTTGGTTGATGAACATGAATAATGCTGCGAACTAGAGACAGGTCAGAGAAGGGTGTACGGGAGGGGAACATATTTTTTTTAATGATTTATTAAAATAAAATTTACGGAATAAACGAAAGGTTAAGAGATTTTTGACATGATTACTACATTAAGTTGCTGTATACATTTTGATCTTCAGTTACATCTCTATATGGGATTTAATGAATTATTTTCTGTGAAATAATGAAAATATTCAACTAGCATCCTCTAGGCTGGCACAACTACGGACCAAGAAGAACTTTGATATGAAATTCGAGAAAGATCTTTAATGTACTCAAGAATTAATAGCAACTTACATTCGTTACGGGTCGATAGGTGGACCAGATCACATTTTGATAGTCCATTATGGAAGTAGTGTGGGCTAAAAATCAAGAATATACACATTTACCTGACATTTCTTTAAAACCCAACATTTGAAACTATGAAAGTAATCTAATATCGGGATATTATATCCGCCGCATACCAGATTTTCTGACGATTCTTTAGACATGTGGAGAGTTTCTTCATTCACAACCTAGGCATCAACACTTTCGGGATTTCACACCACGTACGGATGGACATACGAATACATTATTCCATAATATCGGAATAGCTGATAATTGCAGTCCTGGTCAAATTAACTTGTTATTTCTAGTGTAATTTAGGTCGTAGGTAATTCATTTTGAATACAACGAGCGCACCGAGCCGTCATTATGAACTAGTATTTATAATACACGGGTGTATTACTATATAACCCTCTCGTTACAAACAAATCGAGTGAGTGGACATTATTTAAACAACCTCCAAGTTATGAACACGATACTATAATTATGCATTAAGTCGACGACAATTATCCTTAACAGTCCTTCAGAAATTCAATGGGTTCATAATCTTAGCAGAACAAGAATCATTTTTAAATAGACATATCTGAGAGAAAAAATACAACAAAGACAATATTGTCCATCAAATGGAAGAATGGACAGCTTAACGATTTTTTCTTCTTTTGTTTTCATATATTTCTGAATTTTCTATATTCTAATTTTGATATTTTACGAAAAAGGAGCTTATTGTTTCAGAATTATCACCTTTACTTACATATTTTATATGCGATTTATTGATGTTAACACTAGATTTTTATTAATTTCGATCTCAAGAAGATGCAATTAAAGACAAAAGGCATGTCCGCTTTTACCACAGGGTAGTTAAAAACGAAGAAATGAATTTATTAGTCAACCTAGCAAAAGAAATGTATTATAAGATAAGTCGAAAATTTCCAGTCAGTAAGTCGGGACAATAAGTAAAGAGATTTGAGATAATTACTAATAATGCTTCTATACATTAATGTTAATATGTGTCCGGTTATAGTCAAGATTGCAATTGTCATGCTTCAATCATGTATTCACCTTTAAATGTGAAACTTCTCAGATTGCTATATTTTAATCACGTAGACAGCCGTTTAACATTGGGACTTATTATTCAATATCAATTCTGACATTTTTTCATCTCAACTTCCATTGTATGTGAAACATGAAGGTTTTCGCAGCAGTACCAATACATTCAGTTATTAACGATAAGCAAGGGGAAATAATTTCAAATGAAGATATGTTTCTTTTAAGTTTAAACATACTTAATTGTCAATAACTGCAAAAGAATTGGGCACAAGTTACAAGAACATTATAAACGCCGATTCCTAATAATATCATTACACGTATGTATACATCATAAGATGGTTAAAGAAATTAATAAGTATGTACAATATCATTGGATGAGAAAAGCGAAAAGAAGGAGAGTGAAGGAGAGAGGGATCATGGTATTAAATGGACTAAAGGAAACTATAGATGCTTGATAGTTTATAACTTCTTAATCACAAGACGTACATCATTTAAGTAGTACACAAACTAACATACACACAGTATACTATATTTGAACTCACATATGTTTATGATGTGTTAAGTTTAAGGTTATAAATTATCCACTGATACAATAAAAATACGTCCTTGATGAATTAGAAAATAAGCAAAATATTTGTTACATAGATTAATCAATTACTGTTTCAAAAATATGGATTAAAGGAGAAGTGCACTCTGTTTCACCTAACATCCAAGGTTGCCTAGCCCTGTCTACTTTTAAATAACCCCGATATTGATACCTGATATAAATACAATAATTATATTCCGACAAACTGCTAACACATCGACGATAATTATAGCTGATCCGTAAGAAAGGTTGGCGGTGAGCTTTAGCTACAGCTTTAGATACAGCTTTAGATACAGCTTTATATACAGCTTTAGACACAGCTTTAGATACAGCTTCACACTAAAAGGTTTAAGGTTTTGTTAACATGTTAGTTTTTTTTTCAAAGTGAAAAAATGCTAATGTAGTCTTGTGATTATACATTATGTAGAGGATACATTGTATTTAACAGTCTATTTCACGAGTGTGGCTGATATTTGATATTCACGAGTGCGCATGAGTGAAAAATATTGAAATATTAGCCAAGCGAGTGAAATGTATTTAATATTACTGAAGATACTGTTAGATATTCTGTTTATTACATTTTTAAAGCAAAATATACTTGGTCAGTTTTTAACTTTCTCCATTGTCGTTTGCAAGCAGTGTTTGATTGGTCAAATTAGAAAAGTAATATTTTTCACTTTTTCAAGCTGACAATACTGATTAAAAACAATCATTCTATTGTGTGTACTGTGAACCAGTTTAACGTGAAACACCGGAGTTAACTCGGCATTTAAAGATCAAACAAACAATTGTAACATTTTCAGAAATAATTTTCTTTTAATGGCGACCGTCAAGTGTCATTTTTATATCTGCTGTGAACACCATGCTCCCCCCCCCCCCCCCCCCCCCCTTCCCAAATTATCCCAGGTAAAGATTTAAGTTAAGTTAACCAAACGTTCAATAATGCGTGTTTGTCATTATATAATGTAATGGATATATCAGTCTCGACAGCTTAGTAGTAATTTAATAGATATAACTCGCAAAGGACTTCTTAAGTAAAATATTTTGTTGATCGAATATTTTCATTTATCATTATATATCAAAAGAGCAGTGAAAGCTCTCTATTAAAACCACCTTGGGGACTGAGTGAAAGTGGTCGTAATTAACCACATTAACCTTTGACCTTCAAGAACCTTATCTCTGCATGGTATCAGAAACGTGGGTTTAGTAACACTTGTAATATATTGTTATCGATGACGACTGAATGAGCTACAAGAAAAACAAAAACACAGTTTACATTATATAAACATTTTGGTAAATAATTTGAATAAAGAAATAAATGTATATTTGTAATTTCCAAAATACATTTTAAATTCTTACAATTTGTCACAGTCATTCAATAGCCATATAATATCAAATGCAATTCATAATGTATTCATGTATTTATATGAACTTCGGCCGTATGGTCGTCAGATAAAACTTAGTTAATTATTAAATGGGACGTATTAAGTAATCAAAACCTAAAAAGTGAAAAAAAAATCTATAATGAAACCATTTCTTCAATATCACACTGAGCCCGATTGTTCTATTCTAGCACATGTTGGTTCCTATGTCAACACTACAAACTTTGATGGTTGGTACATTTTTCCTTGCATGAAATGACCCTGGCTGTTAATAGGACGTTAAACAAAAACAAACCAAAACAAACCAAAACAAACCAAAAACATTATATTACATTTAGATAAGTTTTTGGATATAGCAATTTTCTGGTTTCCCGATTTTTGGATATAGCAATTTTCTGGTTTCCCGAGATCAGGGTCTTTTCCCAAAGAATGATGAACCGTCTGCTGACGGGCGAATATAATAATCAATCCACCTTCCATAATTAGCGTATATTTTAGATTATTATATTTGTATTGCACAAGAGAATGTAGATAATGAGATAGTTTTATTTTAATTTGGCATTGTTTTCTACAAATGTATTTGGTATGATGCAAATATAGGACGTATGTGTCTGGTGATCATTAGTAATAGGGATTATTTCAAACATAGAAGAATGTTACTGGAAAAATAAGCGCATTTCGTTCATATCACTTATGTATATGCATGGTGACGTCACTCTCCCCTAAGATAGAAAATGGGCTACAACTCAGTCTATCAGTTGGAGGACAACACGGTCTGAAGCAGCAAATCCCAATTTAACGTTTTTCTCCCTTATTATTAACTAAAAATATTTAATTATTTGATCAAATTCCAATTGAGGTTTTCACAATAGAGTCTATTGTCATTATGATACGATGTTGTGTTTTATCATGTCTATGCCGTAAAAGCAGCCTATATATGTAAAATAAAAAGTCAACGATCTGCTGTCTCCCTAGTACTTTCGCGGCTACATAGTTCCGCTCTTCAGGGAATTATGAATTGTATTCAGTACATGATAGTTTGATGACGTCATAATAGTAGGGTACATAATTTATAAAACATTTATTTGTCCAGTTTAAAAGGGTTGAGACTAAAAATATGTAAACAAACCAATTCATTAAAATCTTGATTGGAGCAATTACATCGTATAGATCTGTGAAAGAAAGTGCTCTAATTTTTCGGCCTCGTAAAAACTTTGACATGGCAGCCATTTCGTAACATGATTGCGCATTCTTGGTTTTCCTGAACAACACCTATATCAAACTTCTCAAGTTCCAACAGTTGGATTCAGCACTAATTTACCTGAAATGAAACTGAGATGATCTTTACCAAGTGTTGTTTGTTTACTGGTCTGTCCAAAATCTGCTATGGCCGCCGTGACCAACAGTGCCACTATACTTGCTACTGAGTGTGTATACTACAATAGTACAAGGGTTTGGACACCTGTATATAATACACATGTACAGTACAGTGGACACCTGTATATAATACACGTACATGTAATGTACTGTACAGTGGACACCTGTACATGTATATGATACACATGTACTGTGCTGTACAGTGGGCACCTGTATATATGAATCATTGATACACATGCTATTTGTATAGAGAAGCACCTCTTACATGATACACGGTTCAGTGAACCACAACTTCCCCCATGTTTTGCAGCTATTGAAGCAGATGATAAGTCCTTAGGATTACATGCACGAACAAACAAGGCTAATTCCTGTGGCAACCCACTAATGAACCTTGCAAGGATTTCATGTTCTTTTTTTCTGATCAGTTTCCCCTTTTCTAATAACAAACAATGAAATCCTCCATTGGTTGGTCTGCTAAGAGACACAGCTTATTAAAAGTTTCATTCTCAAGTAACATCTGGGGACTTTGCCAATCTATGGTAATGAATCTGGACTTGGACTCTTCAATCAAATTATCCCATGTGTTCTTTGTGGATTGAGGTAATGCATTAAACCATACTAATGCTGGTCCTAATAAATACAAGTTGAATGCCGCTATTTTGTTGTTGTTATTGTCAGTGACATCAATTAATGTAGCATATGACACAAATTCCGCTAAGAATTTGTCCCCATTTTCATGTGGATAACCGAAATAATTTTGACAAATTATGGATTTTTCCATGTCTAAGTCCTGTAATGTCGTTTTGAAACAGGATGATGGAGCATTGACGGAACAGAAATGTCCTGAAATGGCAGATCTAAATCTTCAATTGGAAATGGTGAAACTTGGTCTGGTGTACTTGAACGGAAATTATCACCTGGTTCCTGTATTGCATTTTCGAAAAAAAATGAATCATTGAGAATGTCATCTTCATTCCAGTCTATGTGTGAAAGCGTCCTCGGGGCTATTATCTGAGATGACTGGTGTACTATTGTTCATTTCGTGTAGTATAATTCGCTGGCATTTTCTGAGTATATATAGTAGATATGTTTATATATACTCGCTATAACACTGTAACAATGTTGGCCGATGGGCTTTCAACATCTAAACATACTATTTTGAATACAGAATATATATATAAGTTACATAACTAATGTTGGCCGGTGGGCTTTCAACAAAGTGTAACTTTTCATATTATGTTGACCGGTTGCCTTTCAACATTTGAAATAATATATCTAAAATACCAGTCTCTGGCATACATTCACAACTTTTCCCTGCCATACTATCAATAAATTACGTCGAGGATGGAGTCCGTCATACAATTTATAATAACAAAATGGTGATGTTCCCCCTCGTGGTCTGTGAATGTCTGTATGGAGAGGTAAATGACATCCAATATTCTTACTCTTAAAATCATCAACAAAATCGTTGAGCTTCAGAGCTTCGATTTCCTGTTGGTGTCTTTTGATTACTGCAGATGGTGCTAGAGGAATCTTTTAGAATAACAAACAATATATTTTTTAATACATTCTTTTTCGGCATAGCCGTATAATATTCTTTTGGCCAAAGATATGACGCGACAGGGGGCGTTACTGGCCAAGATAAAGTATGTGATTGTTCAATGTAGCGGTAAATGCAAAATGCATGTATGCAGTTAAAAACGAAACGAAAGTTAAGATTAAATGCAAGCTGAATAAGTGGATGTATGACATATTAATAAAATTACATTCCTGATTCAAATGCAGTCGTATTATCACCGAAATGATTTAAAACTATTATAAATTTTTCATCCGTGCTGAAACGCTATAAGTTCATTAATCTATTTCACCAGCAGTTTTGCATTTTAACCACCAGCCTTAAAACTATGACGTTTATCTTTTAAAAGGATATTTCTTCTTTGATGTTATAAAAAAAACAAGCATTATACGTTGTTGAGGTACAGTCGAACTACCAAGATTTACAAGATGTACAATCCTTTTATTAGCACCCAGACAGACTATTATAAGCGAACAGAGGTCAACAAAAATCACAACAGCATAATACAATATATAATTTTGTACTGAATACCAAGCCACATATTCCTCATACATTTCGACAAAGTTTGAAGTAAATTAGTACCGGTATATAGTATAGTTCTGGTAATATTCGTAATAAACAAAGTTTAAGTAAAATTCGGTTAAACCCTAACCCTAACCTTACGCTAACGCTAACGCTAACCCTAACCCTAACCCTAACGCTAGGGAAAATCACTTTTTTTCACGAATATTTCATTTTTTAAACGATATCCCTTGTTTGTATGGTTCTGTATATGTTTGCACTATTTGAAAACCCGTCAGAAGCATGAAAACACCACAAAATATCAAAAATACCGAGAAAAAAACATTACTCGAAATTTTTATTTTTTCTCCGAAAATTTTCATTTTTTTCAGGACATTTCGAGGTTTCGGGAGTTTCTGCATATGTTTTCGCTGTACAAAATAATACACAATGATACACCTTCCTATCTTACTGAGATTGTAAACGTTTTTAAAACTAATATTGATGAACAGAACTACCCTTCAAGAACCATCAGGGCTTTCAACCCACCACTATGTCACTCTGAAAATTATTTTCATAGTTCTTTTCCCTCCGTGGTACGATAGTTTAATGACCTTGATTTTGATACATTTAATGCACCAGCCATTACAAAATTTCAAAACTTGATATCATCGGGTAATGATATAAGAAATACTGCTTCCTCAATCTTTAAATATAAAGGAAATAGAAATGAAAACATACTTTTGTGTCAATTGAGAAATGTAGCAAGCCAATTAAATTATGATCTTTATAAAGACCACCTGATAGAATCGCCTGTTTGTGGTTGTGGATATGGACTTGAAATTTCATATCATTTTTTCTTTTTAAGCCATAATTATATTGTGCATTGAGATACTCTAATAAATTATTTACATAAGCAGGAATATTTTCATATTAACATACTCTTAAATGGCTCTAATATTTACAGTGATGATATAAACACTCATATCTTTGATAATGTAATTAGCTATATTAAAAACACAAATAGACTATTACTTTAGTCATTAAGTCAAACGTCGGGGTCTGATTCAAGTCTTTAGTACTGGAAGTCTATTATATGTCTATTAGTTGGTCCTAAGGGTAAAGGTCAGCCTAAACCAGTGTAACTTAGGATTTAGTGGTTCATTAGTACATACTTTTTATATATATATTTTCGATCAAATTTTTGATCAAATTAAGATCTTAGTAAAAATTTATTTGTCACTTATCCTTGTATATAGTTGATGAGATATTATGAACATCTAAACATTTTGTTCATGTCTGTGCAGTTTTGCGCAAGAATCTGTGTAGGTGACCCTGTTTGGATGAGTAATACTAAACCATTTAATACTCTGAGTTTATAATTATCGTAATTATTCTAAGTTGGAAAGAAAAAGTCAAAAACACATATATGTGTATAGTGTCTGCCTGGGTTGGGGGCAGGTGTGTATTCAGCCATGAGTGGATGACTACTGGGTGTAAGCACTTCATAGACATTTTTGTAGGAAACTCTTGGTTTGACTAGGCACCTGCCTTCCATCCAGGCAGATACTATGCAATATCAAACATATCTATAAATTCTAATCATAACAGGAATGGAAAACCCACTGCTTATATACATCGAGAATTTGAATTTCTTTCCCATGTACATATACATGTATAACATGTGCGAGTGTGTGTGTGTGCGTGTGTGTGTGTGTGCAATACTATATATTACTCTACATTGTATGCTATTAATACCGGATGGTTTTTATTTTGTTAATATTATTATAATACGGAGAGAGCTTAAAATAGACTTAAGCCTGGTGTTCAATCCTATTGTTTTTTTAAACAATAAAATTTGTTGAAATGAAATAAGGGGCCAACCTGCGAAACCGCTCCCATTGCTGTCGAGAGATTGCATCAGCAATTGAGTTTAGCTTACCCGAAATATGAACAGCCCTAAACTGAATGTTGTGCAATATACACCCAAGAACAAATGGCCGTCAGGTTCAATGACTCTACATGACTAAGATATTTTTTTCTGTTAAAAATGGACACTGGCCCTTCATTATCAGTGTACAATACATTTTGTTTTGTTCTGCAGCTTGGAATGGACGGACAGATTCAATGGCTCTACTTGACGAAGATGTTTTCCTGTTAAAATTTGACACTGGCCCCTCATTATCAGTGTACAATGCATTGTGTTTTCTTCTTCAGCTTGGAACCCAAGACAAAAGATGCCAAGACAATCGGAACTAGTTCGATGAATGTCATGTCTCTAATCATAACGTTCTCCATCCAAGCCTCAGGCCAAGAGAAGTATGCTCAGCTACAATGAAGGAAAGCACCCCTAACTTTTATGCTATCCCCCATCAGCAAGGAGCTGCACTGTCTATCCAATGTCTCTCAAGGAATCTACAATTACCACTAAAGAGTTGTAGAAAATCAAACCACATCTTGATCTGACACCGCCTCCCAATTTTCATCATCCTCTAAAGCAACGTAATTTCTGTGATACCAAAACAAACACACATCACAACATATACAGTCATCTGAGTCTTTGTAAAGTGTAGCACATATCCCGCATGTGATCTCTTTTTTGCCGATAAGTTTGGACTACTTTCCATGTCGTTACGTGTTCCCTTTCTTCCTTTACCCTTTTCGTTTCCTATATTTCCAGTGACTTGCGACTTACCACATGGGTTTTTTTCTAGATTTCCTAGGAACATATGATATATATGTACTTGGTTAATTGAAAATTAGTTTTTTTATCGGATAAGTCTTTACATTGCTTTTCCAACACTTTTGTTCTCAACGCTTTCCATTTCTCCCTTTGACTATCATTATATAGTTCTTTCCAAATCGTGCAATGATATTGAAAGAAAGAAATTGATTATTGTTTTTCAGAAACAATACAAGATCAACACCCTGTACGCTGTTTGACGAATAATGGTCTAATGTGGTAGATCTTTCCTCGTTTCCTCTACTCTGGTCCGCATGTGGCAGATCAATAACAAAATGTCTCTGTTAATATCATATATCCTGAAGAAGTTTGTTCTGCACGAAATAGAAAACGTTCCTGTTGTGTAGTAACAGATGCTGATATGGCATGAGTCTCCCGATCTTCATTTCTAGAATTTCAAAGAAGGTGTTGCGTCGTGGACATTGGTCAGCCCCTCAAAGATGTTTTGTTTTATTGCAGTTTCCTCCAGATATTGAAGATGTTTTACCTCTCCTTCCATTCCAGGAGTAAATAGGCAATTCCGTAGTTCTCTTAATTTTGATCTGAAATCCATTCATCGAGGACATATATATTTCAGTTTATTTGTCTTTTGCAGCACAGCCCCTTCTTCTGGGGTGGTCATAAAGTCTTCTCT
The DNA here is from genome assembly GCF_902652985.1 of Pecten maximus. NCBI lineage: Eukaryota > Metazoa > Mollusca > Bivalvia > Pectinida > Pectinidae > Pecten > Pecten maximus. The sequence continues at coordinate 11,085 of NW_022982912.1, forward strand.
GCAAGTAGGATTGGGATTGTCGTTCTGTTTCCTCAGAATAGCTATGTGTCGCCATTACATTTACCGTGTGCATGCAGTTTTTACTACTGAAATCTAATTCGTTATTGAAGTCAGAATCAGTCTGAAAATATCATGTCATTTCCTCATCTGTTTAAGGCCAACATTTCACACAGGATATAACACAGCATTGAAGATCTTCCTTGATTTCGCCAAGACACGAAGACTCACAGGACTCACGCAATATGTTGTCTGTGCCGAGCCGCTTGGTACCTCTTAGCCACACGCACATTATGGACTGAGTCGTATTTTGTGAAATTACACTTTCACCATCACAGGCCACAAGAGCCATATGTGTAACCCCGAAGTGTTTCTGAGCAAGGAATTTATTCCGGTAATGAGTGTCACCTTCATCCTTTGCTGTTAAAACAGAAGCTGGCCAGGTAACTGGTATAATTTATAATATTTCTGTACAATGTTGCTGGGATGGGTCGTGATAAACTCTCCATCAATGAAATAGTTTCTGTTCTGAGGTCTCCTGTCTCTAACTCGTTTACTGATTTGGTCAGAGTGTCTTCACATTGTCGATACACTTCTAGAGGTTTCAGTATATTGGGGAATACAGATGAAAACAGTTTCAAAACAGCAATCAACAAAAATTGCCATAAACCTCATTTTTTATTGAGGGTTGCTGGTAAACATTACCACTTGAATTCCTCCGGAATATGTGTTTGATGTATCACGGACATTACGTCAAATGAACTCGACCTCTTACAAAATTATTTTTCTAACCATCGACACTTCATCAATGATCAGAACATCAGTTTTTATCTAAATTTGTTTTCCTCAAACCGCTCATTGTGTATAATTAGATAATGTAAAGCTTGATTGCTTTGACGGAAATCCTCTTATCTTACTAATCTATGCAGTGTCATCGAACTCATAGTATGTATTGCATACAGGCTCTTCCAGTGTAACAGGTAAGAGTCACCTTTCTACCGCCTGATTTCAGCGAATCAACACTCTTCGTCATGGTATATGGCTTACCTATGCCACCCTCTCCTATTGAAATCAATTTGTGGCCATCACAGATACGATTTTGCACTTGCAAATGTTTAGAATTAATTTTCCAATATAAAAACAATCGCTTGTAAACACTTTTGATATCACCCGTAGCTTACCTTGAGTTTAAGTTGTGCCCATACTGCTCTCGGAACGCCTCCTAAAAAATGCTCCGGCTGTCAGTTTCGATGTTTAGAAAGCCTAGCTAACTTCTGTTCAAGCTAACAGCTACATGAATTGTACGAGGCGGAGGGAAACGATTAGATGGTAATACAACTTTTTAACGGATTTATGGGAGATTATATAGTGATTTTGTCGTGACGAAGATTGGTATCCGATTACGGTTACGGATGGATATTTTCTAATGACAATACTTCTGTCAGCCGTATCATAGCGTTTGAATCGAGGGACCCCACTCATTCAAAGATGGCGACTGTCATCCCTTCCATTATTTTTATACATCGATAACAGAATTTTGGTCGTTTACTGATGTCATATGTTACTTAAATCGCCGAAACCGAGCCCCTGTGCTACAGGGAGGTCCAATGAGGGTAGACTTTCATGAAATATCTTTTTTTCAGAACTTGTTGAGAGGACCATACAGGTGGTTAGAGGGACTGTAAAGCTCCCCGACATAACGGATATATACCAGAAAGTCAGCTTTACTGGATATCGGTAGGAACGTACAGAACTTTTGTCACAAATAGGACGTACAGGTTTATTAACAATGGCTGCCCAGGCGTCAAAACATAACAGCCGATTTTCTGAGTAGGTGTACCGACTCTGGCGTTTGGTGGACACAGCAATGGGTTTTTTGAAAAATGTGAAGGAATCTTGGGCTCCAGATTTTTATAGATACAACATTAAGAAGATTCATCAAGGTTACACTCTATTAACTATATAAAACAATCAAACATGTGTCGTAATTGGCAATTAATGTTTGTGGCTCCAGAAAATTTTGTGAGTCAAGTATATATTCATTAGTGCTTCATAAATGAAACATTTTCAAGCATTCTCAGTAAAAATTCAATCTGAAAGCAATTTCTATTGTATGGCAGTTTCTACCATTATTGATATGCTCTTCTTTCACGGATCACAATTTACACTTAAAATCATGTAGAATAAACTAATTATATTTCATGTGGACCTCCTGACCCCATGAATCTTTGCTTAATAATCAAACTGTATATTTGCCGGTATCACGAGGTAAATGTGCATCCCACTTATTGACACATTGAGATAACTCGCTCGAATTCCCTATCCTTTGCACCTGTTGACGAATCCTCTCAGATTTGAAGTGCTTTTAACATCCCACTGGTGTGACATGATCACATAATGTTAACATACTATCAGATGTGTTTATCAGTTTTGTATTTGTGTACTCGAGTACAAGGATTGAGGAGGCGTTGTCGGTATAGGTGTTGACGCTCGATACAATAAAATCTCTATTAACGAGAATATTTCCATCATTTCCCTTTTTGTTGTTTATACCTAGTCAATAATAACTAGTCAATAATAAACTTATCGATCACGCGCTCCTTTTAACGTGTCTCCGTGATTGTGTTTGTAAATGTTTCAGTTCAGGGTCATCTAAACAGCCAATCAAGTCAAAACAGTGATATTTTACAAGCCTATAAATTGTAACTATAGTGCAATTAAACAGAAATAACTTTTCGTATATATCATGGTGAACCGTTGGACTTGTTGTTGACATGTCTATTGTTAAGCTATTTGTAAATTTCAACAAAACATGCAAAATGCATGTTTCAGAGGGACATAATTAGCTCATTTGTATCATATATATTGCACAAATTAGCATTGTCGTTTTGCACACAAATTTGACTCTAAAATGTCCTTGCTGAGTATGATCGGATGTCTTAAAAGTATGATAAAGGAACATTTTTATCAATTGAAATACTTCTCTTTATGTCATATTTGTGTAATATCATTTAAAGTCATCATTAGCATTTCAGGGTCAAAACAAAACATGCGTGTATACGTACATAAAGTAGAATCTGGTCAAACAAAAACTATAGACACTTGTGAGCATGACAGCTGGGCTATTTTGCAGGTTTGGTCTTTTCAGTGACAAACAATTATTCCAGACTACATCTTACCACAAAGTAGATCTATAGAAGAAACTAATAGCATATACAGCAAATTATTGGCGATTGTAAGAAACAACATGTCCAAACAAACATTTGGGTATAAATATATTACTATTTCTGTGTATATCTTTATATATATATTTGTGTTGGAAAATCAACACATTCTGCTATATAGATGACCCCTAAGGATCCGTAACATTCTATCAGGCTTGGGAGTCAGTATCTCTACCCTCTTGGGCTTAATGTTGATCCCCCAAATGTTGACAACGTGTTGATAAACCGAAGAGTCTGTGGCTGATTTAGTTAATCAACTCGTCGATTCCCTTTACTATAAGTATATATGTATTCGTTGACAACATACAATGTTATCATCTCTGATGACCTCATTCTAAATAGTCCAGACGTATCCGTCATTCACATGACCAGGTAGATAAACCGGTGACAGGTACATATACCTGTATCAAACATCTAATTGTACATTGGACGGGGCGTTTCACCTGATGTGAGTTAACCGAATTATTAGAAGAAAGAAATACAATAATTATTTGATTGTAGATATTCTTGGACAAGATAACCCTGATATATGTGTAATTATGTTTGACAGTATTAATGCATGTACGGAAACAACGAACAGTCAAATATGGCTGATATAATACTAACTATATCCATATTTATGTCGCTAGTTTTCTTGTCCCTTAACATCCGAATGTTCGGTTATAGTCTCCTAACATCAATGTGTATCGTACCACATCGCCAACCATGTGGTTGTAGTAATACCTAAATCACTTGTTGTATGGTTGTAGTAATACCTAAATCACTTGTTGTATGGTTGTAGTAATACCTAAATCTCTTGTTGTATGGTTGTAGTAATACCTAAATCCCTTGTTGTATGGTTGAAGTAATAACTAAATCTCTTGTTGTATGGTTGTAGTAATACCTAAATCTCTTGTTGTATGGTTGTAGTAATACCTAAATCTCTTGTTGTATGGTTGTAGTAATACCTAAATCCCTTGTTGTATGGTTGAAGTAATAACTAAATCTCTTGTTGTATGGTTGTAGTAATACCTAAATCTCTTGTTGTATGGTTGTAGTAATACCTAAATCTCTTGTTGTATGGTTGTAGTAATACCAAAATCCCTTGTTGTATGGTTGTAGTAATACCTAAATCCCTTGTTGTATGGTTGAAGTAATAACTAAATCTCTTGTTGTATGGTTGTAGTAATTCCTAAATCTCTTGTTGTATGGTTGTAGTAATACCTAAATCCCTTGTTGTATGGTTGTAGTAATACCTAAATCCCTTGTTGTATGGTTGAAGTAATAACTAAATCTCTTCTTGTATGGTTGTAGTAATACCTAAATCCCTTGTTGTATGGTTGTAGTAATACCTAAATCTCTTGTTGTATGGTTGAAGTAATACCTAGATATCTTCTTGTATGGTTGTAGTAATACCTAAATCCCTTGTTGTATGGTTGTAGTAATACCTAAATCTCTTGTTGTATGGTTGAAGTAATACCTAGATATCTTCTTGTATGGTTGTAGTAATACCTAAATCCCTTGTTGTATGGTTGTAGTAATACCTAAATCCCTTGTTGTATGGTTGAAGTAATACCTAAATCTCTTGTTGTATGGTTGTAGTAATAACTAAATCTCTTGTTGTATGGTTGTAGTAATACCTAAATCCCTTGTTGTATTGTTGAAGTAATACCTAAATCTCTTGTTGTATGGTTGAAGTAATACCTAGATCTCTTGTTGTATGGTTGAAGTAATACCTAGATCTCTTGTTGTATGGTTGAAGTAATACCTAGATCTCTTCTTGTATGGTTGAAGTAATACCTAAAACCCTTGTTGTATGGTTGTAGTAATACCTAAATCTCTTGTTGTATGGTTGTAGTAGTACCTAAATCTCTTCTTGTATGGTTGTAGTAATACCTAAATCCCTTGTTGTATGGTTGTAGTAATACCTAAATCCCTTGTTGTATGGTTGTAGTAATACCTAAATCTCTTGTTGTATGGTTGTAGTAATACCTAAATCCCTTGTTGTATGGTTGTAGTAATACCTAAATCTCTTGTTGTATGGTTGTAGTAATACCTAAATCTCTTGTTGTATGGTTGTAGTAGTACCTAAATCTCTTGTTGTATGGTTGTAGTAATACCTAAATCTCTTGTTGTATGGTTGTAGTAATACCTAAATCTCTTGTTGTATGGTTGTAGTAATACCTAAATCTCTTGTTGTATGGTTGTAGTAATACCAAAATCCCTTGTTGTATGGTTGTAGTAATACCTAAATCTCTTGTTGTATGGTTGTAGTAATACCTAAATCTCTTGTTGTATGGTTGTAGTAATACCTAAATCTCTTGTTGTATGGTTGTAGTAATACCTAAATCTCTTGTTGTATGGTTGTAGTAGTACCTAAATCCCTTGTTGTATGGTTGAAGTAATAACTAAATCTCTTCTTGTATGGTTGTAGTAATACCTAAATCTCTTGTTGTATGGTTGTAGCAATACCTAAATCCCTTGTTGTATGGTTGAAGTAATAACTAAATCTCTTCTTATATGGTTGAAGTAATACCTAAATCTCTTGTTGTATGGTTGTAGTAATACCTAAATCCCTTGTTGTATGGTTGAAGTAATAACTAAATCTCTTCTTATATGGTTGTAGTAATACCTAAATCTCTTGTTGTATGGTTGAAGTAATAACTAAATCTCTTGTTGTATGGTTGTAGTAGTACCTAAATCCCTTGTTGTATGGTTGAAGTAATACCTAAATCTCTTGTTGTATGGTTGTAGTAATACCTAAATCCCTTGTTGTATGGTTGAAGTAATAACTAAATCTCTTGTTGTATGGTTGAAGTAATACCTAAATCTCTTGTTGTATGGTTGTAGTAATACCTAAATCCCTTGTTGTATGGTTGAAGTAATAACTAAATCTCTTCTTGTATGGTTGTAGTAATACCTAAATCTCTTGTTGTATGGTTGTAGTAATACCTAAATCCCTTGTTGTATGGTTGTAGTAATACCTAAATCTCTTGTTGTATGGTTGTAGTAATACCTAAATCTCTTGTTGTATGGTTGTAGTAATACCTAAATCCCTTGTTGTATGGTTGAAGTAATAACTAAATCTCTTCTTGTATGGTTGTAGTAATACCTAAATCCCTTGTTGTATGGTTGTAGTAATACCTAAATCTCTTGTTGTATGGTTGAAGTAGTACCTAAATCTCTTCTTGTATGGTTGTAGTAATACCTAAATCTCTTGTTGTATGGTTGTAGTAATACCTAAATCCCTTGTTGTATGGTTGAAGTAATAACTAAATCTCTTCTTGTATGGTTGTAGTAATAACTAAATCTCTTGTTGTATGGTTGTAGTAATACCTAAATCTCTTGTTGTATGGTTGAAGTAGTACCTAAATCTCTTCTTGTATGGTTGTAGTAATACCTAAATCTCTTGTTGTATGGTTGTAGTAATACCTAAATCTCTTGTTGTATGGTTGTAGTAGTACCTAGATCTCTTCTTGTATGGTTGTAGTAATACCTAAATATCTTGTTGTATGGTTGTAGTAATACCTAAATCTCTTGTTGTATGGTTGTAGTAATACCTAAATCTCTTGTTGTATGGTTGTAGTAATACCTAAATCTCTTGTTGTATGGTTGTAGTAATACCCAAATCTCTTGTTGTATGGTTGTAGTAATACCTAAATCTCTTGGTGTATGGTTGTAGTAATCCCCGCAACTATGGTTGAATAAATCCACAAACTGTATGGTCGTAGTAATCAATCAGTCCCTTACCATATAGTTGTATTAATCCCCAGTCCCTTGTTGGATGGCTACATGACTGTAATGGTATCCCTGTCCCTAGCTTTGTAGTTGTAATCCCTCGCCCGAGGAGTTATCCCCAACGTCATGTTGTAAGCAATTGCGATCCCTTAGTGTATGGTCATTTGTGCCCTACCCCTGGGTGTGTGTTCCGGTCTGGGTATCAGTCCCCTACCCCCGGGTGTGTGTGCCGGCCGGGGTATCAGTCCCCTACCCCTGGGTGTGTGTGTGCCGGTCAGGGTATCAGTCCCCTACCCCTGGGTGTGTGTGTGCCGGTCAGGGTATCAGTCCCCTACCCCGGGATGTGTGTGCCGGTCGGGATATCAGTCCCCTACCCCCGGGTGTGTGTGCCAGCCAGGGTATCAGTCCCCTACCCCTGGGTGTGTTTGTGTACCGGCCGGACTATCAGTCCCCTACCCCTGGGTGTGTGTGTGTGCCGGTCGGGGTATCAGTCTCCTACCCCTGGGTGTGTGTGATACTATAATGGGAAGAGGGAGAGGGGGAGTTAAACCCGATGGTTATCTGGTTAAAAACTAACAAGAGGGGAGTGATTACCCCGTCCTCCCCCTCACACTAAATGTCGTATTCTCGGTTATAACTGGAAGGGACTATAATACCCTTACGCATGACTGTATGACTTTACCACTTCAGCCAGGTTCAATGTATGTAATAGTATCACAAAACCCGTGTCCGTTGTCCTTGATCTCCTTCCTCGCTCGTGTTAAGTATACTTTGGTGTATACGTATACGATAATGTTTTATCGTTTGCCTCATTTAAGGTAGTGTGACAAAATATATCCAATCAAACAACAGGAGATTACATAAGTACTTCACATGACCATGTAGATAAAAGTGTATATATACCGGTATCAAACCTCTAATTATACATTAGACGGGGCGTTTTACCTACCTAAGAAGTTCACCATAATCTACCTCTACAGATCAACACACGAAGACTTCAGTTTAGCGTCATACAAGACAGGTAGGATTTTTGAAGATAATTTATAGAAGCCATTGGCTGGTACATCATTGTTGCAAGTTGGTTGTATAATTCCCTTCTATACTTTCGTTTTTCCCTTTTACATTTTCCTTCCACTTAAGATAAGCCATTGACTGGTTACTTACCTTGAAGTTTTCAGTCTTTTTCTTTGAGATAGTAGCTGTTCTGGTGTTAAAGTGTGTAAGTTGTCATTTTGTGGTGCTGTAAATAATTATGGTTGCTAGTTGGTTTATATTGCCAATGATGGATTTTTAAATAAATGAAGGACCTGTATCTAATTATATATTCCAAGCACGGTACTATCACGCATAGTTAAGAACTTGTAGGGAAAATTCAGACCATTACAACAACATGGTAGGTTTCGTACCTCTTTAAAGATGATTTCCCTCGTGTTAACGTTTAAATCCTTTCCTGTTATATTACATCGGCTAATTTCTATTTCTGCTGGATTAATTAAATCGTGAGCTTTTGCGCATTTGCATAAATATCACATTTAATTCAAATCACATTGTATATACGTCTTAAACACTGCATTTGAATGTTAAGATAATTACGTGACCAAAATATACCAATACAACATAATCTAACCAATCGCACGAATGAAGTATCGACTCGTGCACCGTGTTTGTACGGCTCATTCCCCGAACACCAACTCTGGTAAAGACAAAGGAAGGTGTTTATGTAGGAAGTTCTTTGAAGTTTGTTATAGTCTGTTTCAATACGGAATACTAGCACAGGTAAAAAAATAGGGTCAACTCAGGTATATGAATCAGATAGCGTTTTCACTGTCATATTTCTCCTACATTTAGACAAAGTTTGTATTATACACTGCATATTCTTTCAATACAATAACTATACTGTAGTACTTATGATAAGAAGTAAGTTTTAAAACATATCATTTCCATATTTTTACAAAATACAAATGTATCAAACGTTCATTGTTCATTAATTGGGTTTTACCAGCTGTCAGGTTGATTGTTTTACGATATATATACATCCACCTGTATGATACGTTCATTGTTCATTAATTGGGTTTTTACCAGCTGTCAGGTTGATTGTTTTACGATATATATACATCCACCTGTGTGAAACGTTTATTGTTCATTAATTGGGTTTTTACCTGACAGGTTGACAAAAGACCAGCTGTGAGATTTACTACCAAATCAGCCTGCAGATCAACATACAGACTAGCCAAATTAACACTCTACAGAACAGGTTTGTTTACGCATTTTACATTTGTAAATTGTCAACAGAACAATAATCATGCTTTATCTTCCAATAATACAGCCAGGTTGGTTCTTATAGTATAAATTAAGGTTTTATCAAAATAAAATAAGAAAACAAAAATCCTTCAATTTCCGCTAATGTAATTTGGAATTTGAATTGTTTCAACAATCAGCTAAAAATAGTAACGCCAGAACATTAGATTCGTCCTAATTTCTAAGATTAAACAATTAGGTATATTTCAACAAATCTCACAGTATAATATGGAAAAGAAAGTCAACATAGCGATGAAAGATAAAACACATATGCGGCTCGTTCATTTTAATCCGCACCACAGACGATATAAGGTGTGTAATCAGCTACCAATATAGCGACCTTGCATATATATATAGCTACCCACTTTTTCTTAAATTTGTTATGCCATAACTTGCACAATACTTGGCAAATTACTTCTTAAGAACACACGTTGGAAAGATGTAATATCATGCAGATTAACAACGCATCGGGCAAAAAACTAAACTAAACACAAATAAATAAATACATAAATAATCAAATAAATATAAAATATAAAAATCATTCTTCCGTTATTCCTTCTAAAGTTAAAATGTATTTCCACTGACAGTAAATTACATATAATATATATATCGACTGCGGTTTTGGAATTCGTGCGAGGTCCCTGTGTACGCACATTCCGAATCCTTCATTGCTGATGCCCCGGAACTTTCTTGCCATGGACAAATTCATGTAACACCTACAAATAAAGAGGGGTAACTCTGTCTTTCTAAATGATGTTGTCGTCTGCTAGCCTAAAGGCCTATCCATTTGAATCAAGATCAAAAGCAGCCGATATTGAAGCTAAAAGTGAGGAATACAGTGTTGGTAAAGTATACAAAAAGGTTCTGATGAAAAACGTTTTAGCATAGTAAAGGTAAACCGCAGACAAACTTCCGAAATTTCTTAATTCAATGAAGAAAATTCGAATTAAAGTCTGTCAATCGACACGATTCTTGATGGCTCACGGCAGATCAGCATACCAAATTATAGAAGGCTCGTGGCATATCAAATTATCATTGAAGGCTCGTGGCATATCAAATTATTGAATGACGGTATTGGTATTGGTATTTGTATGACGTTGTCCGTCCGTCCGTCCGTTCGTCCGTACTGTTGTAGAGGTAGTTGTGCTTATTTCGACTTGTGAGCTGCGAAAAGTACAAAAAGTACTTCTGTGGTGCACCTTTTTTAACCGTATGTGTGAGGACTTTAATCCGAATAAGTATAAGAGGTGCATCCCATAAGCAATATGGATGAAAGTAGGTGTAGTTTTAAAGTTTACATGTGCTACAGTAACTGCAAACAAGAAACCGATATTTCATTCCAGATAACGTATGTTTAAAATAATTGCATTAACGCGAGAAACTTTGAATGGATATATTATACTGGACTATGTCATCTCGTATGTTTGCCAACACCGTATCTCATTCACCCTGATCGTCCTTATCCGCATTATACAATTATATAAAACATATGTTATTTTGAAGAATAATGAAATGTTTCAGCCTAAGTTGATGACCGTTCACTTAATTAATAATAACAAAAATTGAAGCCCACACTTATGGACAGGTCATCCCAGATTTCACGGATGAATCACCGCAGATAATGCCTAGGGGACAAATAACCTCAGATATTGCTGGCCGTCCACTTAATTGATACAAAAATAGTTGCAGCCCACAATTATGGACAGGTCATCCCAGACTTCTCGGATGAATCACCTCAGAAAATGCATGGTGGACAAATAACCTCAGATATTGCTGGCCGTCCACTCAATGCATACAACAATAGTTGAAGCCCACAATTATGGACAGGTCATCCCAGACTTCTCGGATGAATCACCTCAGAAAATGCATGGCGGACAAATAACCTCAGATATTGCTGGCCGTCCACTCAATGCACACAACAATAGTTGAAGCCCACAATTATGGACAGGTCATCCCAGACTGTTCGGATGAATCTCCTCAGAAAATGCATGGCGGACAAATAGCCTCAGATATTCCTGGCCGTCCACTTAATTAATACAACAATAGTTGAAGCCCACCGTTATGGACAAGTCATCTCAGATTTTTCGGATGAATCACCTTAGAAAATGCATGGCGGACAAATAACCTCAGATATTGCTGGCCGTTCACTTAATGGATACAACAATAGTTGAAGCCCACAATTATGGACAGGTCATCCCAAACTTCACGGATGAATCACCTCATAAAATGCCTGGCGGACAAATAACCTCAGATATTGCTGGCCGACCACTTAAAGGACACAACAATAGTTGAAGCCCACAATTATGGACAGGTCATCCAAGACTTCACGGATGAATCACCCCATAAAATGCCTGGCGGACAAATAACCTCAGATATTGCTGGCCGTTCACTTAATGGATACAACAATAGTTAAAGCCCACAATTATGGACAGGTCATCCCAGACTTCACGGATGAATCACCTCATAAAATGCCTGGCGGACAAATAACCTCAGATATTGTTGGCCGTCCACTTAATTGATACAACAAAAGCTGAAGCCCACAATTATGGACAGGTCATCCCAGACTTCTCGGATGAATCACCTTAGAAAATGCATGGCGGACAAATAACCTCAGATATTGCTGGCCGTTCACTTAATGGATACAACAATAGTTGAAGCCCACAATTATGGACAGGTCATCCCAAACTTCACGGATGAATCACCTCATAAAATGCCTGGCGGACAAATAACCTCAGATATTGCTGGCCGACCACTTAATGGACACAACAATAGTTGAAGCCCACAATTATGGACAGGTCATCCAAGACTTCACGGATGAATCACCCCATAAAATGCCTGGCGGACAAATAACCTCAGATATTGCTGGCCGTTCACTTAATGGATACAACAATAGTTAAAGCCCACAATTATGGACAGGTCATCCCAGACTTCACGGATGAATCACCTCATAAAATGCCTGGCGGACAAATAACCTCAGATATTGTTGGCCGTCCACTTAATTGATACAACAAAAGCTGAAGCCCACAATTATGGACAGGTCATCCCAGACTTCTCGGATGAATCACCTCAGAAAATCCATGGCGGACAAATAACCTCAGATATTGCTGGCCGTCCACTCAATGAACACAACAATAGTTGAAGCCCACCGTTGTGGACAAGACATCACAGACTTTTCGGATGAATCACCTCAGACAATGCCAAAAGGACATACAACCTCAGATATTGCCGGCCGTCCACTTAAGGATACAACAATAGTTGAAGCCCACAATTATGGACAGGTCATCACAGACTTCACGGATGAATCACCTCAGAAAATGCCTAGCGGACAAATAACCTCAGATATTGCTGACCGTCCACTTAATTGATACAACAATAGTTTAAGTCCACAATTATGGACAGGTCATCCCAAACTTCTCGGATGAATCACCTCAGAAAATGCATGGCGGACAAATAACCTCAGATATTGCTGGCCGTCCACTTAATGGATATAATAGTTGAAGCCCACAATTATGGACAGGTCATCCCAGACTTCTCGGATAAATCACCTTAGAAAATGCCTAGCGGACAAATAACCTCAGATATTGCTGTCCGTCAAAATAATGGATATAACAATAGTTGAAGCCCACAATTATGGACAAGTCATCCCAGAATTCACGGATGAATCACCTCAGATATTGCTGGCCGTCCACTCAATGGAAACAACAATAGTTGAAGCCCACAATTATGGACAGGTCATCCCAGACTTCACGGATGAATCACCTCAGACAATGCCTAACGGACAAATAACCTCAGATATTGCTGGCCGTCAAAATAATGGATATAACAATAGTTGAAGCCCACAATTATGGACAAGTCATCCAAGAATTCACAGATGAATCACCTCAGATATTGCTGGCCGTCCTCTCAATGGAAACAACAATAGTTGAAGCCCACAATTATGGACAGGTCATCCCAGACTTCACGGATGAATCACCTCAGAAAATGCCTAGCGGACAAATAACCTCAGATATTGCTGACCGTCCACTTAATTGATACAACAATAGTTTAAGGTCACAATTATGGACAGGTCATCCCAGACTTCTCGGATGAATCACCTCAGAAAATGCTTAGCGGACAAATAACTTCAGATATTGCTGGCCGTCAAAATGATGGATATAACAATAGTTGAAGCCCACAATTATGGACAAGTCATCCCAGAATTCACGGATGAATCACCTCAGATATTGCTGACCGTCCACTCAATGCATACAACAACACCGTTATGGACAAGTCATCTCAGACTTTTCGGATGAATCACCTCAGATAATGTCTACCGGACAAATAACCTCAGATATTGCTGGCCGTCCACTTAGGGATACAACAATAGTTCAAGCCCACAATTATGGACAGGTCATCCCAGACTTCACGGATGAATCACCTCAGAAAATGCCTAGCGGACAAATAACCTCAGATATTGCTGACCGTCCACTTAATTGATACAACAATAGTTTAAGGCCACAATTATGGACAGGTCATCCCAGACTTCTCGGATGAATCACCTCAGAAAATGCATGGCGGACAAATAACTCAGATATTGCTGGCCGTCCACTTAATGGATATAATAGTTGAAGCCCACAATTATGGACAGGTCATCCCAGGCTTCTCGGATGAATCACCTCAGAAAATGCTTAGCGGACAAATAACTTCAGATATTGCTGGCCGTCAAAATAATGGATATAACAATAGTTGAAGCCCACAATTATGGACAAGTCATCCCAGAATTCACGGATGAATCACCTCAGATATTGCTGACCGTCCACTCAATGCATACAACAAAACCGTTATGGACAAGTCATCTCAGACTTTTCGGATGAATCACCTCAGATAATGTCTACCGGACAAATAACCTCAGATATTGCTGGCCGTCAACTTAGGGATACAGCAATAGTTGAAGCCCACAATTATGGACAGGTCATCCCAGACTTCACGGATGAATCACCTCAGAAAATGTCTAGCGGACAAATAACCTCAGAAATTGCTGGCCGTCAAAATAATGGATATAACAATAGTTGAAGACCACAATTATGGACAAGTCATCCCAGAATTCACGGATGAATCACTTCAGATATTGCTGGCCGTCCACTCAATGCATACAACAACACCGTTATGGACAGGTAATCCCAGACTTCACGGATGAATCACCTCAGATAATGTCTACCGGACAAATAACCTCAGATATTGCTGGCCGTCCACTTAGGGATACAACAATAGTTCAAGCCCACAATTATGGACAGGTCATCCCAGACTTCACGGATGAATCACCTCAGAAAATGCCTAGCGGACAAATAACCTCAGATATTGCTGGCCGTCCACTTAATGGATATAATAGTTGAAGCCCACAATTATGGACAGGTCATCCCAGACTTCACGGATGAATCACCTCAGAAAATGCCTAGCGGACAAATAACCTCAGATATTGCTGACCGTCCACTTAATTGATACAACAATAGTTTAAGCCCACAATTATGGACAGGTCATCCCAGACTTCTCGGATGAATCACCTCAGAAAATGCATGGCGGACAAATAACCTCAGATATTGCTGGCCGTCCACTTAATGGATATAATAGTTGAAGCCCACAATTATGGACAGGTCATCCCAGACTTCTCGGATAAATCACCTTAGAAAATGCCTAGCGGACAAATAACCTCAGATATTGCTGTCCGTCAAAATAATGGATATAACAATAGTTGAAGCCCACAATTATGGACAAGTCATCCCAGAATTCACGGATGAATCACCTCAGATATTGCTGGGCGTCCACTCAATGGAAACAACAATAGTTGAAGCCCACAATTATGGACAGGTCATCCCAGACTTCACGGATGAATCACCTCAGACAATGCCTAACGGACAAATAACCTCAGATATTGCTGGCCGTCAAAATAATGGATATAACAATAGTTGAAGCCCACAATTATGGACAAGTCATCCAAGAATTCACAGATGAATCACCTCAGATATTGCTGGCCGTCCACTCAATGGAAACAACAATAGTTGAAGCCCACAATTATGGACAGGTCATCCCAGACTTCACGGATGAATCACCTCAGAAAATGCCTAGCGGACAAATAACCTCAGATATTGCTGACCGTCCACTTAATTGATACAACAATAGTTTAAGGCCACAATTATGGACAGGTCATCCCAGACTTCTCGGATGAATCACCTCAGAAAATGCATGGCGGACAAATAACTCAGATATTGCTGGCCGTCCACTTAATGGATATAATAGTTGAAGCCCACAATTATGGACAGGTCATCCCAGGCTTCTCGGATGAATCACCTCAGAAAATGCTTAGCGGACAAATAACTTCAGATATTGCTGGCCGTCAAAATAATGGATATAACAATAGTTGAAGCCCACAATTATGGACAAGTCATCCCAGAATTCACGGATGAATCACCTCAGATATTGCTGACCGTCCACTCAATGCATACAACAACACCGTTATGGACAAGTCATCTCAGACTTTTCGGATGAATCACCTCAGATAATGTCTACCGGACAAATAACCTCAGATATTGCTGGCCGTCAACTTAGGGATACAACAATAGTTGAAGCCCACAATTATGGACAGGTCATCCCAGACCTCACGGATGAATCACCTCAGAAAATGTCTAGCGGACAAATAACCTCAGAAATTGCTGGCCGTCAAAATAATGGATATAACAATAGTTGAAGACCACAATTATGGACAAGTCATCCCAGAATTCACGGATGAATCACTTCAGATATTGCTGGCCGTCCACTCAATGCATACAACAACACCGTTATGGACAGGTAATCCCAGACTTCACGGATGAATCACCTCAGATAATGTCTACCGGACAAATAACCTCAGATATTGCTGGCCGTCCACTTAGGGATACAACAATAGTTCAAGCCCACAATTATGGACAGGTCATCCCAGACTTCACGGATGAATCACCTCAGAAAATGCCTAGCGGACAAATAACCTCAGATATTGCTGGCCGTCCACTTAATGGATATAATAGTTGAAGCCCACAATTATGGACAGGTCATCCCAGACTTCACGGATGAATCACCTCAGAAAATGCCTAGCGGACAAATAACCTCAGATATTGCTGACCGTCCACTTAATTGATATAACAATAGTTTAAGCCCACAATTATGGACAGGTCATCCCAGACTTCTCGGATGAATCACCTCAGAAAATGCATGGCGGACAAATAACCTCAGATATTGCTGGCCGTCCACTTAATGGATATAATAGTTGAAGCCCACAATTATGGACAGGTCATCCCAGACTTCTCGGATAAATCACCTTAGAAAATGCCTAGCGGACAAATAACCTCAGATATTGCTGTCCGTCAAAATAATGGATATAACAATAGTTGAAGCCCACAATTATGGACAAGTCATCCCAGAATTCACGGATGAATCACCTCAGATATTGCTGGGCGTCCACTCAATGGAAACAACAATAGTTGAAGCCCACAATTATGGACAGGTCATCCCAGACTTCACGGATGAATCACCTCAGACAATGCCTAACGGACAAATAACCTCAGATATTGCTGGCCGTCAAAATAATGGATATAACAATAGTTGAAGCCCACAATTATGGACAAGTCATCCAAGAATTCACAGATGAATCACCTCAGATATTGCTGGCCGTCCACTCAATGGAAACAAGAATAGTTGAAGCCCACAATTATGGACAGGTCATCCCAGACTTCACGGATGAATCACCTCAGAAAATGCCTAGCGGACAAATAACCTCAGATATTGCTGGCCGTCCACTTAATGGATATAATAGTTGAAGCCCACAATTATGGACAGGTCATCCCAGACTTCACGGATGAATCACCTCAGAAAATGCCTAGCGGACAAATAACCTCAGATATTGCTGACCGTCCACTTAATTGATACAACAATAGTTTAAGCCCACAATTATGGACAGGTCATCCCAGACTTCTCGGATGAATCACCTCAGAAAATGCCTAGCGGACAAATAACCTCAGATATTGCTGGCCGTCCACTTAATGGATATAATAGTTGAAGCCCACTATTATGGACAGGTCATTTCAGACTTCTCGGATGAATCACCTCAGAAAATGCCTAGCGGACAAATAACCTCAGATATTGCTGGCCGTCAAAATAATGTATATAACAATAGTTGAAGCCCACAATTATGGACAAGTCATCCCAGAATTCACGGATGAATCACCTCAGATATTGCTGGGCGTCCACTCAATGCATACAACAATAGTTGAAGCCCACCGTTATGGATAAGTCATCTCAGACTTTTCGGATGAATCACCTCAGACAATACCTAACGGACATATAACCTCAGATATTGCTGGCCGTCCACTTAATTGATACAACAATAGTTGAAGCCCACAATTATGGACAGGTCATCCCAGACTTCTCGGATGAATCACCTCAGAAAATGCATGGCGGACAAATAACCTCAGATATTGCTGGCCGTCCACTCAATGCACACAACAATAGTTGAAGCCCACCGTTGTGGACAAGACATCTCAGACTTTTCGGATGAATCACCTCAGACAATGGCAAAAGGACATACAACCTCAGATATTGCTGACCGTCCACTTAATTGATACAACAATAGTTGAAGCCCACAATTATGGACAAGTCATCCCAGAATTCACGGATGAATCACCTCAGATATTGCTGGCCGTCCACTCAATGCATACAACAATAGTTGAAGCCCACCGTTATGGACAAGTCATATCAGACTTTTCGGATGAATCACCTCAGACAATGCCTAACGGACATATAACCTCAGATATTGCTGGCCGTCCACTTAATTAATACAACAATAGTTGAAGCCCACAATTATGGACAGGTCATCCCTGACTTCACGGATGAATCGCCTCAGATAATGTCTACCGGACAAATCACCTCAGATATTGCTGGCCGTCCACTTAGGGATACAACAATAGTTTAAGCCCACAATTATGGACAGGTCATCCCAGACTTCTCGGATGAATCACCTCAGAAAATGCATGGCGGACAAATAACCTCAGATATTGCTGGCCGTCCACTTAATGGATATAATAGTTGAAGCCCACTATTATGGACAGGTCATCCCAGACTTCTCGGATGAATCACCTCAGAAAATGCCTAGCGGACAAATAACCTCAGATATTGCTGGCCGTCAAAATAATGTATATAACAATAGTTGAAGCCCACAATTATGGACAAGTCATCCCAGAATTCACGGATGAATCACCTCAGATATTGCTGGGCGTCCACTCAATGCATACAACAATAGTTGAAGCCCACCGTTATGGATAAGTCATCTCAGACTTTTCGGATGAATCACCTCAGACAATACCTAACGGACATATAACCTCAGATATTGCTGGCCGTCCACTTAATTGATACAACAATAGTTGAAGCCCACAATTATGGACAGGTCATCCCAGACTTCTCGGATGAATCACCTCAGAAAATGCATGGCGGACAAATAACCTCAGATATTGCTGGCCGTCCACTCAATGCACACAACAATAGTTGAAGCCCACCGTTGTGGACAAGACATCTCAGACTTTTCGGATGAATCACCTCAGACAATGGCAAAAGGACATACAACCTCAGATATTGCTGACCGTCCACTTAATTGATACAACAATAGTTGAAGCCCACAATTATGGACAAGTCATCCCAGAATTCACGGATGAATCACCTCAGATATTGCTGGCCGTCCACTCAATGCATACAACAATAGTTGAAGCCCACCGTTATGGACAAGTCATATCAGACTTTTCGGATGAATCACCTCAGACAATGCCTAACGGACATATAACCTCAGATATTGCTGGCCGTCCACTTAATTAATACAACAATAGTTGAAGCCCACAATTATGGACAGGTCATCCCTGACTTCACGGATGAATCGCCTCAGATAATGTCTACCGGACAAATCACCTCAGATATTGCTGGCCGTCCACTTAGGGATACAACAATAGTTTAAGCCCACAATTATGGACAGGTCATCCCAGACTTCTCGGATGAATCACCTCAGAAAATGCATGGCGGACAAATAACCTCAGATATTGCTGGCCGTCCACTTAATGGATATAATAGTTGAAGCCCACTATTATGGACAGGTCATCCCAGACTTCTCGGATGAATCACCTCAGAAAATGCCTAGCGGACAAATAACCTCAGATATTGCTGGCCGTCAAAATAATGTATATAACAATAGTTGAAGCCCACAATTATGGACAAGTCATCCCAGAATTCACGGATGAATCACCTCAGATATTGCTGGGCGTCCACTCAATGCATACAACAATAGTTGAAGCCCACCGTTATGGATAAGTCATCTCAGACTTTTCGGATGAATCACCTCAGACAATACCTAACGGACATATAACCTCAGATATTGCTGGCCGTCCACTTAATTGATACAACAATAGTTGAAGCCCACAATTATGGACATGTCATCCCAGACTTCTCGGATGAATCACCTCAGAAAATGCATGGCGGACAAATAACCTCAGATATTGCTGGCCGTCCACTTAATGGATATAATAGTTGAAACCCACAATTATGGACAGATCATCCCAGACTTCTCGGATGAATCAACTCAGAAAATGCTTAGCGGACAAATAACCTCAGATATTGCTGGCCGTCAAAATAATGGATATAACAATAGTTGAGGCCCACAATTATGGACAAGTCATCCCAGAATTCACGGATGAATCACCTCAGATATTGCTGGCCGTCCACTTAATGGATATAATAGTTGAAGCCCACAATTATGGACAGGTCATCCCAGACTTCTCGGATGAATCACCTCAGAAAATGCCTAGCGGACAAATAACCTGAGATATTGCTGGCCGTCATAATAATGTATATAACAATAGTTGAAGCCCACAATTATGGACAAGTCATCCCAGAATTCACGGATGAATCACCTCAGATATTGCTGGCCGTCCACTCAATGCATACAACAATAGTTGAAGCCCACCGTTATGGACAAGTCATCTCAGACTTTTCGGATGAATCACCTCAGACAATGCCTAACGGACATATAACCTCAGATATTGCTGGCCGTCCACTTAATTGATACAACAGTAGTTGAAGCCCACAATTATGGACAGGTCATCCCTGACTTCTCGGATGAATCGCCTCAGATAATGTCTACCGGACATATAACCTCAGATATTGCTGGCCGTCCACTTAATTGATACAACAATAGTTGAAGCCCACAATTATGGACAGGTCATCCCTGACTTCACGGATGAATCGCCTCAGGTAATGTCTACCGGACAAATAACCTCAGATATTGCTGGCCGTCCACTTAGGGATACAACAATAGTTGAAGCCCACAATGATGGACAGGTCATCCCAGACTTCACGGATGAATCACCTCAGAAAATCCCTAGCGGACAAATAACCTCAGATATTGCTGGCCGTCCACTTAATGGATACAATAGTTGAAGCCCACAGTTATGGACAGGTCATCCCAGATTTCACGGATGAATCACCTCAGAAAATGCCTAGCGGACAAATAACCTCAGATATTGCTGGCCGTCAAAATAATGGATATAACACTAGTTGAAGCCCACAATTATGTACAAGTTATCCAATACTTCACGGAAGAAACACATTAGGCAATGCCTACCGCAACGTACCGGACAAATAACTTCAGATAGTGTTTGCCATCCACCTAAGGGGTACAATAATAATGAGCTTAAATTGGAAACACAAGTTTCCTGATGGGCTTTGACCCTGTACAAATCACTTATGGACATTATTACTCAAACTCATTGCTGTTGTGTACTGTAAATCACTTTTATTTGATTGGGTATTCAGTGTTAATATGACATTGTCACAACACAAGTTCAAAATATCTCGGGATTATCAAAATCGTCATTTAATTCAAGAATTGCAATTAGAAGATATAGTATAGATCTAAAAGTCAAGACAATCAACATAGCAATATTATTATGGATATTTCTATTTGATTAACAAAACATTGTATATGTATCATCTATGTTATCAAACTATTTTTTGTGAATAACCACTGGTATGGTAAATATAGGTAAATGCATTCTGAAAAAAATCTTATAACTAGCAATAAAGTATGCATTGAAGGTTTAGTTAGCAGCCGTAGGCTTAAAATACATGATACATGACAATGTAATCACTATCAAAACAATACACAAATAATCAGTTTGTTGACAGAACTTCTTAATGTTATTAACATAACCAGCATTAATGTGTCTGTGACCTTGACCTTAAACATGACCTTGCAATGAATATAGTATATAAAAAACATTTGTGTAATTCCCAGCAAGTTTATTGTGTATGATACTTTCAATAACGCCTGAGAAAATTGTCATATTGATTGGAATTGGTCCAGTGATTTATTTCTGAGAAGACAAAAATGTGAATTACATATACACAATTTCTTTAACGATAAACAATCTATAAGAGTACATAATTTCTTGCATGATAAACAATGATTTTGAAGTCATAGCAATTACAATATTTGTAGTATGCTTCATTTAATTAAAATCAATTATAAAGAATTGATAAGGAAACGTATTTAGCATGTTGAACTTGGGCAAAAAAAAACGTTTCAAGAAAGATTAACTATATACTGTTGAAAGAGTTTACAAAGAAACACTCTTGGGAGTTTACCATCTGTGCTGCATTTTACAACTAAAGATTCCGTTAAAAGCTTCCCATATCGTGTTCTTGTGTAAAGGATTATCATGCAGAGCTATATCCAAAAAACAGTAGTTCATATCAGTAGACTTAATTACAACTAAATCAGACATCATGCAAAGCAGTGTAAATTGATGAAAAATTTCCTGTAGTTTGGAAAACAATAATGAACATGCAGTAGTACTGTGTAGCATACTATCATCACCATGTTAACAGATAATCTGTAAACATGAAGTTAGAAATATAAAAAATAATATGGATACAGTAGATGTATTGTTTAACAATAGGTGTGCATAATTCTCCTCAGAGATACCCGTCTGTTATGTGTACACTACAACTTACATATCCTGAAGTTAATGTTACACCCCATTGTTATGGACAGAACAGCCCAGACATCTTGGATAATTCTCCTCAGAGATACCTGTCTGTTATGTGTACACTATGACTTAAATATCCTGAAGTTAAGTGTTACACCCCATAGTTATGGACAGAACAGCCCATATCCTGAAGTTAAGTTATGAGGAGAATTATCCTTCCTTTTGGTTCAAATTGGTCAAGTGGGAGTAAGAAGACAAAAATATACTGCCAACGCACCGTGAATGATGAAGACCCATTTCAATAGGTTATTATGAGCCTTCGGCTAGGGTAACCTAAAAAGTCATTCATACGTGCACATATATGAAAGTGGTTTTTTTTACAATCAATGATAAATTTTACTTTGAATTGAATACAAAATGTATTTTTTTTCGATGCTTCATCTAATTAAAATACAGTATTACAATTAAATTATACAAGTGCCAAGAAAGGAACAATTTTCACACAAGTGGGGAAATCTGGAGTACAGGAGACCCGAGTAACAGGGCTTCACTATAGTCCAAAAAATAGAAATGCAGTAGTGATTGTTATCCGACTCTGAATAAAAGGCATCTTCAAAGATGTATGAAAAATTTCAACTGTTTCCCCACAGATTGCTTCTAAGAATAACTGTTGATGACATTTAATGATGCTACCCTAAAACCACGGTCACAAGCTACGTCACACTATCAAACCTTACGTTATACTATTAATCAATGACACAATTTTTGATCTGTCATTAAACTGAATTTACAAATGATGTGTGTTTAATATCCTAATTTATCTCACAACTACTATAGGTTATACAACTCTGAAGTGGTTGTTTTTTGTTGATATTTGGCAAGAAGTGATATAAATGCACATGCTGATATATCACACCTTATATATCAGTTGACCTTTGTTGTGATATAAATCAGATATTACATGCGTCTTGAGTGTAAAATCAGATTGTATATAAACTGATATTACACCAAAACTTATTCAATATCCTATACATACATATATCACTGATCAGATAACAAAACAGTTGTTTCACGCCTTTATCTGATAACATTCAATATAGTTTTCCTCGGTGTTGATACCAACCAATTTGAAACAGTTGGCTTGGTTGGTACCACCACCTCAGAGAAAACAATTTTGATTGCTGACTGAAAAGGTGTGGAACAACTTTATACTGTTACATGATAAATGTTCATCTGTAAGTGCAAAGAAAAGAATGTTACATGATTTTCAAAATTCACCAATTTTAATACCAAAAATGGGGATGTAGTAGTATATGCAGTATTTATAAAAGGCAATTATTTTGCAGTATACAGAATGAGATAAAACCTGCACCATTAACAATAACAAACAAGACGGTTTCAAAAATTCAACATTTTCATCATGTTCATCAGAAAGAGATTTCATGAAACCATTTAGCATTAAAATATGGTATAAGTCTTAATTTTGAAAGACATTTCACTTACATCTTTTTGTGATATTTTTTCACTTTAATAAAAAAACAAGAGCTGTTGGAGAACAGCAGAGCTCGCCTCTTCCCACATTTTTTGAATTGGTGCTTTAGATAATTTGCCGAGGAGAGCTAACAATGGGCAAGTAATTGGTCCTACAGACCCCAAAATAACTACATTATCCGGTTAAGCGGCAATACATAGTAGGAAAATGAAATCATAAAAGTTTATGAAGGTCTTAGTTGAAATAAGTGAGAACAAAAAAACTTGCACCAAAACTTTAACAATGAAAAATGGTTAAGTAATTGGGACCACAGACGATGGACCAAAAATTGGTCCCAGTTTCCTGTTTAGAACCAATACCAAGTAAAAAAGTAAAAGTTTATGAAGTTCATAGCTGAAATAAGTGAGAAAATAGAAACTTTCACCAAAACTTTACCCTGAAGTGTGACGCCAACTTAAATGGCTCAGTAATTGGCCCACAGACCCCTGATGGACCCCAAATTGGTCCCAGTATCCCGTTTAGAACTAAAACACAGTAGGAAAATAAAATCATAAAAGTTTATTTAGCTCTAAGCTGAAATAGGTGAGAAAATAGAAACTTTCACCAAAACTTGAACCTGAATTATGACGACGATGCCATCACCGGGGTGACAACATAAGCTCCCCCTCTCCTTCGTCGAGGTGAGCTAAAAAGCACAACCATGGAAGTTTGTAGGTTTCATATGGAGAAGGACAAAGGTTGGTTGGTAAACATACCAGTCTATTGATTATAGGTTTCATTTTTTACAAAATACATATGCAAAATCACACATTTCCTTTTAAGGTGGGAAAAATACCTCCATCCAACGAGATGCTTGCCGGTTAACAGGACAGCCAATCATATAACCTCGTGATTTTCCAACACAGTTCAGAGTAGTTCATAGGTCTATTTTAATTTTGTATTATGATGTCATATTTTGAAATGGCAATGTCCTGGTGACACCACATCTCTCAAGAAAAAGGCGTTTATAGCCTCATAAACATGTCATGACAATTGCTCCTTTGGCCAAACGAGCGAAAAACAAACACAACTATAAAAAGTAACATCAAATGGTTGTAGATTTCACAATAAAAATTTAGACCTATCCCTGGTCCACAAACTGTTTGATTTTAACAACAAGAATTACGTGTAATTATGTCTCGCCAGCTTTTTCTGTATATGTATGAACATAAATAAAAAACTTTTAACAAAAGGTTAATATTGGATCTAAATACTAGAAATTTTGCCCTAAAAAGTCAAGTCCCAAACATGGTCAAAAAGATGTTAAAATTGGTAAAGAAAAAAAATCGCTGTTTTGACTTTAAATCACTGATGATTACCCCTTGAGAAACCGCATGTGAAATATCAGCATCCTGGCACCATTATTAATTGAATTGAATGGCAAGGTTGGAATAAAAACTTAACATTGGAGCTAAACGCAAGTTTATAAGTCCAAGACATGGTAAAATTTGAAATTATTTTTAAAAAATTTGGTGTTTTGGTTTTAAAGCACTGATGGTTACCCCATAGAGAAACCCCCTGTGAAAATTCAGCATCCTGGCGCCATTATTAATTAAATGGCTATTCAAGCATGAATTAAAAACTAAACATTTCAGCTAAACGCAAGTTAGGTCCAAAACATGGTCAAAATTGAAAAAATTTAATTAGTGATGGTTACCCCATAGAGAAATCCCATGTAATATTTCAGCACCTTAGCACCACTATTAACTGAATGGCATGCTTGAATCAAAAACTAAAACTTTGCTCTTTTGGCTTTAAAGCACTGATGGATACATCCTAGAGAAACCCCATGTGAAATTTTAGCATCCTAGCACCACTATTAAATTAATGGCTTGCTTGAAACATAGACTAAAGCGCGGCGAGACAAAAACTAACACAACCACTGTAAATAATATTGAAAGGTTTCAGAAGGTTAAGCTCGGACCTTCTTCAGATTATCCACAATTCTGAATAGTTTTTTCTTCAACACGTCTTTCTTCCTATTGAAGAGTATTCCTCCGTTTGCCTTGCTTTGGGCAATAGCTTTTGCACATTCACGTGGAGTAGGTCTAACTTTCCCCGCCAGCTGTTTTTTGAAAAGCATTTTGATTTCTTCTTCTTCTTCTTGCGTCCACCTTTCACGGCGAGTTATAACAGGTTTCTTCCGCTTCACTACTGGTCTTGCCTCAAATTCCTCCTCAAATTTTTCGGCAATGTCCAAAACTGCAAAATCATATGGGTCGTTTTCATTACCCACTACATCATGTAATTTATTCCCCAACGCAGCTTCTGTATCATCTGCATCATCTATGGGTGAGGTTTCAGATGATGATTCCTTGACCAGGTCTGCAAGGAAAATGTATTCATACAGAAACATCAAGCTCAGTCATTATTTCTTTTGGTTTTTTTTTAAACCCTCATATATATCTAAATCATTTTATAGACCTAGCAGTCAAGTTCACCTAAATAATATACTGAGGTAATGAAGATAAGATATCGTTAATACACCAAGATGATAAGTTGTTGCTTTATGTTTTTTAATACATTCAATCTTCAAATATTCACATTGACGTTATGTTTCATTTTCCAAAAACAGACATTGGCATAGCATATAAGCAACATTCTACCATGTTTGCTATGTAACGCCGGTTTTGATTGGTTTAAAACCATGTATTATTTTCCAATAACCCACGCTCGTGCCAATAATACACGGTCGTGAGTCACGGCTGTCACAATTTTAAATATCTAATATTCCCCCATTTCATAAAAGGTTACTGTAGCCGAGTGGGCTAATGGGTTAGTCTTTCAATATATTTTTATCACGACGCGAGTTCGAATGCTACGGAGGCCCTCCTTTTTTTTCTTTTTCTTTTCTTTTTTTTATCCTTTTTTTTTTTTAATTTTCAAAATCAATGCCATATGATAGATGCTCTTGATCGTAGTACTGTATTGCCTGTATATTTCATCAACAAATAATACAGTACTCAAGAAATAAGGTTTTCCCGGGGTTTCTTTGCTGCTTTTCTATTAGAAAGAGGTCGATCTCAGAACTAAACAGTACATGGTAGAATAGATATAATCAACTTTGACTCGTGTATTGTTGCAGGATATACAACTCGGACTCGGATATTTTGCAATTTTAATTAATAACTCAGGCCTGCGGCCTTCGTTATTAATTTAATTGCAAAATATCCTCGTCCTCGTTGTATATCCTGCAATAATACACGAATCATCGTTAATTATTTCTTAAATGGACTTTTTTCCTGTTGAAATGTAAATATATAGATTATTTTTCATGTTTTTTACATTCATCGATGTGTAACAGAAATTGGGGACCTATATGTCAAATTGGATACCTATATAGGCCCCCAATGTCTGATATTCATTGATGAACGTCACAAAATGAAATTTTGCATGCAATATCCAGTGTCCAAGAAAGAATCCTTCCTCCAGTGACAAATACTTGAAAAATTGTGTATCAACTACTGTAAACCAGTTTAATTGCACATTGTTTTTCAAATACAGATGCCTTAAAAACTCCTGATTTTCACCTATAACAGAATCTATCATTTTTAAAATTTTTGCTGCTCTTTTTTTTTCGTGAATCATTAGGTCATTCCCTACAATTTTCTAAAGAATATGTCAAGAACAAAAAAATAAACAAACTTTATACTGAAGCACATGTACAGTAAATCTGTTCTAAATGGATATCCGATAAAGGAAACAAACCTTCCATTTGGATTTCTTGTAGTGACTTGCCCCTGAACTCCCCCACACGGTCATGGTCCTGGAGTAGGAGTATTTTTGCAATTTGTGTTCTCTCCAATACACCACTGGTGCACCTGAATAATGCAGAAATATTTTGATCAGATATGGTAAACAAATCTTAGTTAAGGAAGATAGTTCATTTTTAGAAAATATATTGGGGCATTTATAGTATATATTTTGCAATATTTTACATCATTTTCAATACGATATTTAATTTCACTATTCCCCCATTTTGTATATCTACTTCCTAAATCCCTTATGTTTGTAGTGACTATATGATATACTTGTAATGTAGGAGTACTTAACTAAACATTCACCATGAATAGCAACGCAGTTAATTCGAAGATGCGAAGCATAACTAAGCATGGCATATTGCCAAAAGCATACATGTTGTTACACCACCAGTAAGTCAAGACAAGTGCTAACTGTTCATTTGTTGCATTAATTATTCACTGGGATATGCACCGTTTTCAAATTTTTAGAAATAAAATATCAGCTATAATATAAAATAATTGCAGCCAACTTTATATATCATTGAAAATAAATTTGCAAAACTTCGAATTATCTTAATATTATAAGTTATCATAACTAATAATTGTCGCAAATTAATTTTTTTTTTTTATATTTCAAGAAATATCAGAACCGCATTAAAAAATATTCCTTGTTTTAGAGTTTGTGTATTTATTTTTATCCAAAGCATTCCTTTCATCATAAAATTGTTTCATAGGTGTTAACACAAAAGTTTCATGTTGATCATTACAATCAGACATAGGAGACATATTTGATTGTTTGGAATTGAAGAAAAATTGACAATAGGCATGAAAGTTACAAAACAGAATACCAGTATGGATAATTATTTATCTCATAACTGCTATAGGTTATACAACTCTGAAGTGGTTGTGTTTTTATTGATATTTGGCGGGGAGTGATATAAACGCGCGTGCTAATATATCACATGTGGTATATCAATCGACCTTCACCTTTTTGTGACGTCATAATAGTTTTTTGCGTACAAAATTTGATTGCCGTAAGAAATTCATACGTAATTTGTGCAGGCAATTACAATATGGTTTTGTTATGAGATAAATCGGATATTAAATGCGTTTGAGTGTAAAATCAGACGGTGAACTTTGACCCAAGCTGCAATTGTTATTGACGTCATCAATAATCTAATGACGTCACATCACCGGGTCCCGGACGTCACCGTTACACTTTATTTGCATCCGCGAAATTATACTTGGCCACGTTTCCCTTTAATTTAAGCCGATATTATTGTGGTAGAAACAGGTCACACGACTCAAAATTGTTGGATATGGAATTTATTTCACACTCGTAAGTTATTTCTTAAAAGTTGCAAAAAACACTCGCTAAAGCTCGTGTCTTTTGTAACTTTAAAAAAATAACTTACTCGTGTGAAATAAATTCCATATCCAACAACCACTCGTTGTGTAACCTCTATATATTTCTCCGATGGTTGGTACATGTTACGTCACTCCCAGCCGGTGGGATAACATGACGTCACAATTAAATTTCTTCAAGTCTCGTGGGTTATACTTGAAAATTAACTAACTCGACTGGATATAATCCGTAATTCACTCTCACTCATTAGATATTATCTATATATCTGGTTAAGTTTATTTTTTAATCAAACATCAAAATGAATTGATAGTTTGGGCACATATATTAAAATCAATATTAATTTATTATATATTAATATTAATAATCAATTATATATGCGATCTCTGTTTATCAATGATAGAAAAAAAATGCATGGCTAACTGTCCTATCTCTATCTTTGGAAGCCCGGATATACCGGTAATGTGTTTTGTATATTTCTAGTAGCCATACAAATTGTTGATTTTAGTGCATGGGTTTGAGTTATTTAGTCATTAATTTTGTATCGACAGTCTGTATTTGTTTATTTCCGTATTTCCAAGAGTGTTTACTTGTTAACAAGAATAAAATATAGAGAAAGTGACCATTTCTTACAGATTGGTACAATGTTAAATAAACAATAATATATATATAGTTTAACATATTAAACCAATGGACTATCAGAAGGCATGTTACTCCAAGACTAGTTAGACTACAAACCTACCTGTAATGTATCTTGTGTACATCAAGTGAATGGCCCATGTGGTTAATGACCCATTCCATTTCGTTCGGTTTAAGATCCAGAACCTGAAACAAAAGCAAAGCAAAAACTAATTTGTAAGTAAGACATTAACATATTCTTCATTCTAAAGTTTAAGCTCTCAAGTAGGTGCATTTGTTTATTCAATACAAACTACAATTACCTGTGTTATTGTTGCCATGTATTTTCTGAGGTTAGTACTTGTTATGGTTTTTGGATCGCTCAGGTTTGCGTTGTTACATGCTTTTGCTAGTGCATCATATGCACGGACTACACCTTCGCCTATAAGAAAGACCATACAAAAATCAAGCATTATTGCATTTACAAACATGATGAGGAGTGCATACGTTCAGGACATAAAACATTAAAAAGACATTAAAAATTCTCCCAGCAAAGTTAAATAAAAATAACGTCATTACTACAATGCCTGTATATGACATCTTTATATACCCTTATTAGTCCCAGACCTAGTATCAGGTCGTGGTATGATAAGAGGTGATTTGAAAATGGTAATATCATAACCTGCTTCTAATGATGTTTGGAGAACAAAATAATTGGAAACAAAAACAACTAAATGGTTTGAAAGATGTCAATGTTGTTGCTTGAAAGACGCATGTACACTTATTTGTGACAAACGAAATACACATCATTTCATTTTTTGTGCAGACATAAAAGAAATAGTCGAGTCCAACGCCTGAAGAAAATTACCATCAACCCAATTACAACCAAACCTACAACTATTATCAAAATCAGTGCCATCAAAATTAAAGACACAAGCAAATTCAATGATTCTGCATTGTCCTCCATCTTTGAAATAAATGTCACATGACCTTGATCTGCCCAAGGAATATGGGGTGCAACCCACATATGCTGGTAATTGAGAATATTTTGGAACATTGGGAATGCTTATTTTGAAACAGGAATGTTTGCAATGAAGCAATGTGATGAGGGATCTAGAATTGTAAAGATACAATATCAATTAAGTCAGAAAAAAGTACATGAGACCGACAGCTCATCATGATCTAGATAAACTATTCACCTTACTTTCTGGTAAGAAGCAAATTCATGGAATTCAAATCCCACGATTGCCCCCCTCCCCAATTCTTAATGGGGGTAATTATATTGTTAGTAAACTCTAAAGGGGTTATGTTATATGTTCAAGCTGTTATTGCATGGAAACAGCAGAAAATGACATTTTTCGATAACCAAGGAGCCAAAACTCCCCCAAATAATGTTCACCAAATCTGGCAATCAAACTTGGCTGAGCCCTTTAGGCATTGAGTCTTGTTACTAAGTTTCAAGATAATCGGATAATATTTGTAGCAGTTATTGCAGAAACGGAAGAAAATGACATTTTTCTTCAATCAAGGGGCCTTCACTCCACAAATAATGTCCGCCAAATCTGGCAATCACACTTGACAGAGCTCTTCTGGTATTCAATCATGTCACCAAGTTTCAAGAAAATCAGATAATATTTGTGGCAGTTATCCACTGGAAATGACACATGGACAGACGGACAAACCCAAATTAATATCCCATTTTAGAAAAATGCTGGGGGATAATTACAAAAACGAATGGAGTAAGTAGGGTGCAACTCATGAATATATACAACACAGGAAAAGTGATAGCAAAGCCAAACAAGTTAACATGGGTGTATTAAAATAAATGCAATGAATACGTATATTAATTTGAAACCAAATGTAGAAATCTAACATGTCAATTTAGTTATGGTGTGTAAATTAAACCATTTTAAAAGAAGGTTAGGCCAAACAGCATAGAAATATGCATAATTACTTTCACATCACCAAAATAAATAGGGTTTGATTAATTGATTTCCATTTAAACCAGAGTTATTACAAGAAAAAAAATACATATGAGAGTACAAACATATGTATTTCAATAGACTTATGGTAATAATGTTAACTATACAGAGGAGCCCACTTATTTGCATATCGGTTATTTGAATATCCCGCTTATTTGCATAAAATTCTCAGGTCCCGATTTTTTCCTTCTTTATCTTTGTATTTTAATCCCGTGTATTTGCATCGACTAAAACACCGACTCCCGCTTATATGCATATAAAAATTCCAAAAAATCGAAAATTTTAATTGATTTTAGGGTACTTTTGTGATTTTCCCTTAATAAAAGTTTGATGAAATGTGTTTCAACTTACATATTGATTCGACACGATGTACAACGTTATCTTATCATTGGTTCACACTTCGTCATTACAGGTTACGTTCGATGCATCGATATCGACATTAAGTTATTATTCAGACCATATCAGTAGCAATGTGCAGAAGAATTACTGAATAAAATATGTATATGCCTCATCTTTTGATGAGATTTGTTTATTAATTATAGCATCGATCCAAACCTGTGTTCTGTGCACTTGAACACTCGCTGAGGCAGGTTGCGATCGCCATGATTGTTTACTAGGCGCGTTGCATTGTGGGGGCATATGTGTAATGAACGACAACTCTTTGTTTGTGTGCGCCATTTTCCAAAACAAACCCAAACGACAATAA
Organism: Pecten maximus; assembly: GCF_902652985.1. Classification (NCBI taxonomy): domain Eukaryota; kingdom Metazoa; phylum Mollusca; class Bivalvia; order Pectinida; family Pectinidae; genus Pecten; species Pecten maximus. The sequence continues at coordinate 43,292 of NW_022982912.1, forward strand.
CATGTCACGGTCATTTAAGACAGTCTATTGCTTCAGCAGTTCATCATCTATGATCAAACAACTAATATACTCATAGCAGGAACACAACGCATCTCGAGACGATAATGAATGTTAATTGAAACGATGACATTGTACATCGTAGTGCCAACCCACGCGCGTATGACTGATATCGGACCCAGAGACTCGGAGTGACAAGTAGTAAACGATGAAGTGTATGCAAATATTTGTACATTTACAAAGAATAACAACCCATGTATTTCGTATTAACTCTTATATTTTAAATAATGTTTTTTTTTAAAATGTATTGTTAATGCAAATAACGTAAACAATCATATAGCGCCCATTTTGAGTACCTACCTGACGATCTACATAGTGTATAAGAGGGGCCAAAACCCAACTCCGCCTATACGAATACTCCGGTTATTTGCATATTTTGTCGTGGAAAAAGGGGTATGCAAATAAGCGGGTTGCTCTGTATTACAATAAGAAAATTGTAGAAAGTTTTTCACATTAAGAAAGATTCATTTGTGGATTCACACTTCAAATAACTATATCAAAAATATATGTCACAAAAGTTTACCAAGTATCCAGTATATTATATTACAAACATTAAAAGATTAAAACCACAAGAAAGTAAAACATATTAAGTATATTATCATGTTTAGAATATCATCTAACATGACTTTTTGTGTATCATCAATCTTTCCCAATATTCAATGTTTAGGGACAATAATATATTTATGATTTTTCAAACAATGCTGTCAAACAATCGGTCTCTGCCTACAAATAACTTTGGACACTATCAGGAAGAAACCAGCTTATTACATAATCTGCTAATTGTATCATAACTATGCATGTTTACTTTCACATCCCAAAAATAGGGTAGGCAGGTTGAAAATTGTTTTTATTTTGCATTTCCCCCCCCCCTACATTGGTTATGTACCGGGGTATCATAGATTACTACAGGTACAAAATATAATGTTTTTTTTATAAGGCAATCATGCTGTCAAAAATAGCTTTCATCCTGGTCTACCCACCAACTACTGACACATTGTTGTTATCAACTGACTTATCATGTGAGGTTTACAATAAACTTGATACCAATAAAAATATGTAAATATTAAACAAACCTTTTGAGGCAAATACATAGATGTTCTTTTCATCAATCCCTGCACACTTTCTGGTATCCTCATCTGTCAGGTATTCCATGGCTGACATGGTATCATTTGGAAGAATAATAGGTACACCTTTTCCTGTCTGAAAAGAATGATTTTTCATTCAATAACCAATAAATAAGCCTCTGAACAATATGTACATTAGATTTCAATTTTCACTTTCCCCTCTCAAAATACATGTATACTGTACATGACTATTTTCATAGACCTTCCCACATTTGTGGTTACACGGACTGACGGTCATGCTATCAACGTTGTTGGTCGAAAGCGACAACTTTATTGTCATCAAACATCACTATACATGCTTGCTAATTAGTTTGGCCATGCTTTGTGCCTTAAACAAGTTTTACCATATTCATTCAAATGATTCAGATAAACTTTTACTGATTATACCTTTCCTCGCACTGTGATAACAACTTGGTTCTCCAACAGTTTCTTTTCAAACTCAGTATAACCTCCAACCAAATGCCCAGCATCCATGGCATCATCACCCCTTTTTCGTTCCCTATAGTCTGTCAATCTAAAAATACAGATATGAAAGTGGGCATACAGGAGAAAGGCTGAAACTGCATTACACCCTAATTACCTCAACAATAAAACAAGTTTTTAGGTTATTTCAGACTAAAAAAAAAGACATTTTCTTCTGCAATAATTTGAGCAAAAACACTTAAGATTTTCATCCGAACTAGTAAGTTTTTGAATTAAATTTTGGAAAGATTCCTTCAGTACTTTTTGTTTACAGATGGACGACGTATGGACACGGGGCGATTTCTGAGGCATTTTTCCAAATTCAATTCTAAACATAACTGAAAGAAATCTTACCCAATTGCCTGAAGCTCGCCAGGTCTCCTTCGATTGTACATAAGCAATCTGGCAGATACAATTTCCCCCACACTACGAAAATTGTCCAGACTTTTGTTTGACAAATCCATATCTGCAATCTTAGCCTTCAGATAAAGGCTGAGGTTTCTTATGTCTTCAGGCACTGGCAGTTTATGGCTTTTTCTGTATATTCTCTGCTGCAAAAGTACTCTGGCTAATTTTGTGACTCGTGTTGCCCAGTATATATTCATTGCTCTGAGGAGGTTTTCCGCATCGTCACGTGCTGCTTTGTCGCCCTGTATAATCGCCAACCCAATTTTCCCACAAATCAAGCGTTTTATGTCAAAGCCTAGTTTGATTGCGTTGCTTGGGTGTTGTAAATTGTCTTCATCATATGTGGACGGGGATGCAACAGATAAGGTTGCTGTCACGATCGCTTCCAAATGTTCTGGTTTTAAGTAGTCCCAGAATGTTCTTTTTTCACCATTAGGACCTAAGGGAAGTGGTTTAATAGCTTTGAGGTTCAGAAGTAACCTAGACACAAGTCGAATGATTTCTGCAGTATAATTTCCACGCTTCAATTTGTTACCTATATTTTTCTCCATCCATTGGTTTCCTAATTGTACTATGAGAATATCATCCCTTGCTGCCTTTCCTACCTCGTCCATTTTCATTTTTTGGAATACTTCTTTTACAAGTTTTTTACTTGCTATTGGTTCAATCCTTTGACAAATTGTATCAGATGCGGTTAATAATTCTGAGGTTGTTTTTGTGGTTTCCATATCCTTGGTCTTTGCAGGACATGTCTTCTGATGCTTCTGTATCAATTTTTTCCCCATCCAGAGTAAACAAGCAGGACAGGGGCCATAATCTGACAAAATGAATGATGAGGTTGGACGTCTTTCCAGGAGTATTTCTCCTTTTTCCCGTTTTATGTTTCTCATGTTGAATTCATGATTAAAACGGGCTCTGATCAATGTACGGAGTCTGTTTTTTTTCTTTTGATCTTTTTCTTCTTTGATCTCTTTTATAGATGAGACACCTTCATGTTTAACTTGGTTTCTTTCTAAATGCTGTGCAAAGTTGGAAACCTTGATACCACAAACAGAACAAAATTGATAACTGTTATACACCCTATTCACTTTTTTCTTTGTTCCAGTTTTAGAAGTGTCAGACTTCATGACTTTCTTGATGTACAACTTTGGCTTTTTTTTATCTCTAAGCACTGTTTCTTCTTCAATATCACTTTCACTTTCAGTGCTATGATCATATGAAGGCTCATTCTCAATGTTTGACTCAGCAGTTCTATCTGTCTTTTCCTGCTGTGGTACATTATTTGAAGGTGTATTGCTCTTTTTGGCAATATTTCTAGACAACATGGGATACACCTCACTATCTTCACTACCTTCACTCTCTTCACTGTCACCACTATCAGAAGCAGTCTCTGCAATAAGCCAGTCAGGATCATGTATATCTGAAGCAGTCTCTGCAATAAGCCAGTCAAGATCATGGCATTCCATGCTACCTGTCTCCTGCTGTTCATCAGATGGGAAAGTGGTCTGCTGTGCATCAGATGTCAAAGTGGTCCGCTGTGCATCAGATGTCAAAGTGGTCCGCTGTGCATCAGATGGGAAAGTGGTCTGCTGTGCATCAGATGGGAAAGTGGTCCGCTGTGCATCAGATGGGAAAGTGGTCCGCTGTGCATCAGATGGGAAAGTGGTCTGCTGTGCATCAGATGGGAAAGTGGTCCGCTGTGCATCAGATGTCAAAGTGGTCTGCTGTGCATCAGATGGGAAAGTGGTCTGCTGTGCATCAGATGGGAAAGTGGTCCACTGTGCATCAGATGGGAAAGTGGTCTGCTGTGCATCAGATGTCAAAGTGGTCTGTTGTGCATCAGATGTCAAAGTGGTCTGCTGTGCATCAGATGTCAAAGTGGTCCGCTGTGCATCAGATGTCAAAGTGGTCTGCTGTGCATCAGATGTCAAAGTGGTCTGCTGTGCATCAGATGTCAAAGTGGTCCGCTGTGCATCAGATGTCAAAGTGGTCCGCTGTGCATCAGATGGGAAAGTGGTCTGCTGTGCATCAGATGGGAAAGTGGTCCGCTGTGCATCAGATGTCAAAGTGGTGCGCTGTGCATCAGATGTCAAAGTGGTCTGCTGTGCATCAGATGTCAAAGTGGTCTGCTGTGCATCAGATGGGAAACTGGTCCGCTGTGCATCAGATGGGAAACTGGTCCGCTGTGCATCAGATGTCAAAGTGGTCTGCTGTGCATCAGATGTCAAAGTGGTCTGCTGTGCATCAGATGTCAAAGTGGTCCGCTGTTCATCAGATGTCAAAGTGGTCTGCTGTGCATCAGATGTCAAAGTGGTCCGCTGTGCATCAGATGTCAAAGTGGTCTGCTGTGCATCAGATGGGAAAGTGGTCTGCTGTGCATCAGATGTCAAAGTGGTCTGCTGTGCATCAGATATCAAAGTGGTCTGCTGTTCATCAGATGGGAAAGTGGTCCGCTGTGCATCAGATGGGAAACTGGTCTGCTGTGCATCAGATGTCAAAGTGGTCTGCTGTGCATCAGATGTTAAAGTGGTCTGCTGTGCATCAGATGGGAAAGTGGTCCGCTGTGCATCAGATGGGAAAGTGGTCTGCTGTGCATCAGATGGGAAAGTGGTCTGCTGTGCATCAGATGGGAAAGTGGTCCGCTGTGCATCCGATGTTAAACTGGTCTGCTGTGCATCAGATGGGAAAGTGGTCCGCTGTGCATCAGATGTCAAAGTGGTGCGCTGTGCATCAGATGTCAAAGTGGTCTGCTGTGCATCAGATGTCAAAGTGGTCTGCTGTGCATCAGATGGGAAACTGGTCCGCTGTGCATCAGATGGGAAACTGGTCCGCTGTGCATCAGATGTCAAAGTGGTCTGCTGTGCATCAGATGTCAAAGTGGTCTGCTGTGCATCAGATGTCAAAGTGGTCCGCTGTTCATCAGATGTCAAAGTGGTCTGCTGTGCATCAGATGTCAAAGTGGTCCGCTGTGCATCAGATGTCAAAGTGGTCTGCTGTGCATCAGATGGGAAAGTGGTCTGCTGTGCATCAGATGTCAAAGTGGTCTGCTGTGCATCAGATATCAAAGTGGTCTGCTGTTCATCAGATGGGAAAGTGGTCCGCTGTGCATCAGATGGGAAACTGGTCTGCTGTGCATCAGATGTCAAAGTGGTCTGCTGTGCATCAGATGTTAAAGTGGTCTGCTGTGCATCAGATGGGAAAGTGGTCCGCTGTGCATCAGATGGGAAAGTGGTCTGCTGTGCATCAGATGGGAAAGTGGTCTGCTGTGCATCAGATGGGAAAGTGGTCCGCTGTGCATCCGATGTTAAACTGGTCTGCTGTGCATCAGATGGGAAAGTGGTCCGCTGTGCATCAGATGTCAAAGTGGTCTGCTGTGCATCAGATGGGAAAGTGGTCTGCTGTGCATCAGATGGGAAAGTGGTCCACTGTGCATCAGATGGGAAAGTGGTCCGCTGTGCATCAGATGGGAAAGTGGTCTGCTGTGCATCAGATGGGAAAGTGGTCCGCTGTGCATCAGATGTCAAAGTGGTCCACTGTGCATCAGATGTCAAAGTGGTCTGCTGTGCATCAGATGTCAAAGTGGTCCGCTGTGCATCAGATGGGAAAGTGGTCCGCTGTGCATCAGATGTCAAAGTGGTCCGCTGTGCATCAGATGGGAAAGTGGTCTGCTGTGCATCAGATGTCAAAGTGGTCTGCTGTGCATCAGATGGGAAAGTGGTCCGCTGTGCATCAGATGGGAAAGTGGTCCACTGTGCATCAGATGTCAAAGTGGTCTGCTGTTCATCAGATGTCAAAGTGGTCCGCTGTGCATCAGATGTCAAAGTGGTCCGCTGTGCATCAGATGGGAAAGTGGTCTGCTGTTCATCAGATGTCAAAGTGGTCCGCTGTGCATCAGATGTCAAAGTGGTCTGCTGTGCATCCGATGTTAAACTGGTCTGCTGTGCATCAGATGTTAATCTCGCACCTATAACAAGAAAAGTATTTAACCATCAGAGAAAGTGAAGCTCATTAAATTGTTTTTCATGAAAGTAAAATTCTGGAGCTGTTACGTTCAAGTTTAATACCAAGATAATGATCTAGTATCAAAATAAAAGCGATCTGTCAACTTTTTAATGTAACATATACAAAGTTACAGTTGGCCATAACTAGAACATGAAATGAAATTTCAAGCTTAGATTCGAACTCCATCTGTAACCAACTAGGTTGAAGCCATATACCAAATTCACAAATTGATTACTGTAAATCACAATATTTTCGCAAGTACCACATTTCGCGAGGAACACGCCATTGACTTATTCGTGAGTATATAACTTCTCAACATATAACTTCGCGTTGAGTCCGTAAAACAGGTTATTTATATAGGGATAATATACACTTTATAATTTTCGTGAGTATTATGAATTCGCGAATGACCCTCTTCACAAATTAACGCGAAATATATTACCTCGCTAAAAATAAGTAATCTACAGTAGTTGAGGAGTGGCAAAAAATTGTGCAACACTAAAGTGTGACTGAAGACACCTACGGTAGGGGACAGACAAAGTGAACCATTAAACCCGAAGTGTCCATCAGGCTTCCAAGGTGATGCACAAACTATCAACTTCAATTACTACATGATTTATCAAACTGATAAAAAGTAAAAAAACTTACATCATCTCTGATAGAAATTCTTACATGCTATGCAAATGCATAAATCTTTATTCATAATCCATAAGTTTAATGTCAGAACTTTTGTTTGGTAAGAATTATCAGGAAATTGAAAATGACATAAAATAGAAAATTCAACTGTTTCGCATTATATATATTCTCACACCTGGGATTGGGTTTTCCCGTAGTTTTACCTGTTTGAGATTTTTCTGTCTCAACCTAGGGTGAGACAGCTCGTGCGTTGATTATGACGTCACGTTTGAAGATCTTTTAGTACTCGCATAAACAGAATTTAACGTGTTGTAAAACACTTCATAAGTCTTAAATTTTCATATTTTCTGTTGTTCAGGTGTGAGAAAAAAAAATCAATCACTAGTAATGGTTTGGGAATGAGAAATCTCACACCCTTGGGCATAGATTAATTGTGTAATTGAGTAAGACTCGGTAAACCTCGTCTTAGACGGCAAATTTATGTCCTCGGGTGTGAGATTTCTCTATCCCACACCATTACTAGTGATAGATTCTATTATTCTCACTAGTGCTACGCACAAATGAAAATAATAACTTGTGAAATATATATTTACTGGATAGAAAATCATTGAATATCCTATACATGATGTATATGCAAATGAAAAGCTGTTGAATGACAACCTTGTACAGGTACACATATGGATGTAGAACAGGAAGTCCACGGAATGTAAAATAGCAAAGAAAGCATAGTTACCAAATGCCCATTCCAGATCCTTAAGAAAACATCTTGAGGTTTCTTTCATCCTCTTCTTTAGTAGTGCAGCTGAGATAAAACATTAATATTATGTTTATAAAATATCAAAATCAGAGATTATTAAACAGTATTTTTATATACAGAAATAATTAATTTTTAGTTGATTTACCTTCATTTTAGGCACTCTGAATGGTTAAAGAATATTTTCATACCTCGATGAAATAAAATCATTGATAAGCTCTGCCTTCTGCATAACAATTGGCTGGGCCTCAAGGAGTCATTACATTTTGTGACATCATAGTATAGACTACCCACTCGTGTATTAACGTTCTTAAAAAAATACTTTGTCTAGCATTGCAATGAATTCACCTCATAAAATGTATTAAAGACATTGTTTCCTTAATATTTTACATTGCATGTACTTGGTTGGGACCTCATAAGGAATGTTTGTATAAAGTTATACATATATGTTGCTGCAAACAATCTTCCTAAGACCTCTATTTCAAAACAGGTGAAAGCTTAAGTTAGAAAACTGACTTCATGCACAATATATCTACATACCAGAGTCAACAAACAAGAGTATAAAAAACTGTAAGGTGCTCACATGTTAAATGTTACCAGCTATTAAATTATGTTGATTGTTTTGAAGAAATTGGCATTGTCAGTGCTTCTTAATACTCATGAACTTTAAAGTGGTTGAGAATAAGTTGGTTAAAGAAAAATTTACGACCAGCTGGACCAAGGACATGTGAGCTACATATGAATTGAATTGTTGTCTGATGGTGATTATTGGCCATATGAACCCCATTTAGGTGTAGATAAATAGAATGACTTTCAGCAGGACATCATAATTATTTATCTACACATATGAATGGGGTTCATATGGCCCATAATCCACTTCAGACAACAGTTCCATCTCTTTATTAACATTGCGTTACTTTGATCCATTTGAAGACTTTAAAACTATCACTTTAATTTGTTACCAGAAGTGGAAATCGAATTGTGATTATGTGACTTTATAGAATTACAGCTGATATATAACTATTACTTATATCAAATAGACCAAACACACATTTAATGTAAATATGTTGTTATAAAGAGGACGGACTACAAATGAAATCATGCAAAAATCAACATAAAACAAGCATCAACAAATCAAGCAGCTCTCACGGATTGGAGCATTTTAGAGCAGCATGAATAAAATGGTCGAGAAATGATTTTCATTCAATTAACTTTAATGCTGCTTATAGCCCCACTCATAAATTGGGGAGTTATAAAACATATAACAAAAATGTGACACAGTAAAAATGTTTTTATGCAAAGACATCTCCAAATCAATAGAGAACATGTGTTCTAAAACATTGCCTAGTGCAGAAAAAAACCCTACATGCAATAATATTGTAAACAGTGTACATGTATACGCTAAGTGCACTTAATCATATCAAAGATGTGATGAGTCTTTTGGTCATAAATAGATACTTTTTAAGTGTCATATATATCTATTTCAAACGGTCCCTCTGAATTTTAAACATTTCATTTTTACCACAATTTTCAAAGTTCTTGTTCTAGAACTACCTTATATAATGAATTCAATTCAACCATTTCACAATACATTTACATGTTAAAATTCATGAGATCATGTGTCTAAATTCTTCACAAGTGGATCACTAAAAACGTAAAAGTCGGGTTCAGGTTGAGAATTTTTTATATAACTTCGGGGGGGAAGTTCCCATATTTATAGCTTAAGTCTGAAAATTACTCAACAGGGTAATTTTTGCAATAAAAGCCACACAAACAATGTTAAATTACATAAACCTTTGCCACATCCAAACACTGCCCCTCTAAAATTTTAGTGACACTAATATGTACACACTTGTGTTTCATGTTGTACCTAAAGATAAAAGTTATGTCTTTGATTTCAAAGTTTTTCAATGAGAAGGTCAGTAGAAGGTCAAAGTTTAGAGTCAATCGGTTTTAAATAGTAGTCTGAAGAAGCCAAAAACTTAATTTAAATGCGAGTACTAGACTAATAGTGAAAAGGGTTTTAATATTACTTAGGAAAAAATTGAGCAACTTGGGCATTGAAATTCTCATTTATTTAAATGGAATGGAAGAGTAAAATGTCACCTATCATGATCACATTATATAGTGCAGTAAATATTTGTAGGGGAGATCAGAGCATACACAGTTTACAGATTGAAATATTATTGCATATAGTGTTTTATCAGGGTTCTGCCATCGAGGCATCATGGGCTTTTGACCCATATTTTCAAAATCGTCCTGTTTATTTTGACAGGATGGGCTATTTTACTATACAAGTGGGAATAACCCTATTTAGAAAATTGCATGTATAACAGAAACATAAACATAACAAAACCCAATGCATATTTTTCATTACCGACACAGGATTTTTTCATACTATCCAGATTGCACATCGGAAGTACATGTATGTTCTTATGAGGGATCATAAATCTGAAATGCATTCATTTGAATGAATAAGAAACTGGTACACAAGAAAATTACTAGAAAGTATGAATAATCAGGATAAACATATTGTTAAAGTTTGGAAATATTCAAATAATTAAAAGCGTTATTTTATTAAATACAGTGTTACTTCCCAAAACCGACACTGCTTTGGACATGTAAATAATGTCGGTTTTCAGAGGTGTTGGTTTCTAGAAGTTAGTAAAATCCGGTCCTGTGTTGATTTTAACAGGTGTACACAAATACCTGCATGTACATGTATCCTGTGCAGGTAAGTGAGCATGATTTACGTTTCTTCTGTCTAATTTGTAGATATCAAAAGAATTGAACTTAGTGTTGTACTTTCTGTGATATATAATTACATGTACAAACAAAAACTTCCAACAGCTTCGTAGATGAAACACATTTTAGGTCCATGACTTTTGTAGATTTCAATGCAAATTATGGCTGCATTTTCTCTGTGATATAAACAAATTTTTATCATCCTAGATTCTTTTTAATAGTTTTTCCTAAGCTTGTTTATTCCTTGTTCATTTCCTTTTGCTGTCTTAATTCTAGTGGGCAAGTAGAGGTGCAACGATTCACCGCGATACGATCGAGTCGCGATATTTTCTCTCACGATTCGATTCACGATACGTTTTCCGGAATTTCGATACGTCCACGATTCGAACTTTACAATCTAATACTAACTCCGTAAGCTTGTTAAGAGTGAAAATCGATGTGTACTTCACCACAATCGCCGGCAACTTCTATCTTTAATTTCGTCTTTTTGACTATGGCAATGACATGTCCACATCAGAATTAAAATTCTCCACAACAAGTTCATTGTAATATATTTACATTTACACTGCAGCCCCACTATATAACTTTACCATGCTCACTTGGAAGTTATGAGTCCATAACTTCCAAATCTTTATTATGACGTCATTATTATAGTGACGTCATAATTGTCACGTCGGCGATAACGAAAGATGGCTGTTGAAAAGGCTGTTCCGTCTTTGACGATAATACGTTGTTCATTCATTATCAGAGTCAAATTTCTGGCTATAGTCTTTCAAATTCGTTGTCAAATGTAAATATAAGCATTGAACTGCTTTCATTTGGAAGTTATGGGCTGATGAATGCCAACTGAACAAAGGCAAATTCAACATGAAGCGCTAGCGCACTTCATTAAATTTGCCTTTGTCCAGTTGGCATTCATCAGCCCATAACTTCCAAGTGAAAGCAGTTCAATGCTTAAATATCTAGATATTCTTTAATATTTATGTAGATTGTGAGTGAAACATTTCTGCAAGCTATCGTTCGATCCTCACCGTAGACCTGAAACAGTGTTTGGCTTACTAGCGACATCTGGTGGACAAACAATGAGCCGACAACAAACGATTGTTTAACATTTCTGAAAACTTGTCAATAAGGAATAACACAATAAATAATGAAATTGACAAACATAGAACCTAACTGCTATGATTTTAAAACGTGTTGACACATCCAAAGCTTAATTTATTGGTTTCAGCTGATAAAAACGAAACCGGAAGTAGGTGCTCTCAATCTGATGTATACACAGCCTGCGGTCTTTGACAAGGTGATGACAGTGCAAAACATGATCGCTGCGACCCCATCACTGCCCATACAAATGATTTTTTTGTTTATTTATTCTGAATAGGAGACTTGAGGTAAAATCAAATACTTGAACATTTTACAATGAATTGCTAGCTAGCTAGTACAGCGATACATGTATGTTCACAACTATATCTATATGAACGTATGTATATTTAACCACCAATTAGAATCGCAGTTTGAGTCAAATAAAATGTAAACAATAAGCTCTACAGCTTTCTATATAATTTTACCAATAAATATTTTTCTCTTGTCAGGCCTAGGGAGAAAAACATTTTAACTTATTTACTTTATAACTTATCTAACCCCAAACCCCCCAAAGTGCATATTTTTTTTTACATATCATTTTTATTTTAATATGTAATCTGAAATAATGCAGCAGTTTTAATTAAAGTTAAAATTCTGATTTATAACTATAAGAAATTAAATTTGTAAATTTAAGCATTTGATTGCTGTAGCATTTAAGTAGATATCAGCAGTGAAAACACACCAGAATGCAGGAAATTAAATGTAAATGAAATTTTTTTTATCAGATACGGTACACATTATTCAATACATTTACAACAAGGCTACAGCCCTGTTGTTTCCATTAATTGGACTATTTGGTGAAATATAGCCAATCAGCTGCGAGAATACACTTGACAGTTCCAGTGTATACATGTACTCTCGGTTCATGCATGGCCAATTACAGCGAATATGTTTTACAAACAAAATCCAGTCATATGATAATGTATCGAAAATGTATCGAATCGTGGAGAGGATATCGAAAATCGAATCGAATCGTGGGTCTAGTGTATCGTTGCAGCTCTCTTCATTCAACCTAACACCACATAGGTTAAAATCTGACAAACTTGCATTTTGGTAAATTTCAGTGTCCCCTAGTGGGGTCGCTTATCAACAAGTTTATTTTTCCGTGTGCAAACTTTGTAGACTTTAGGGCAGGAAGAGCCTACATATCAAATATGAAGCAAATCTGAATGCCGGTTCATGAGAATAATTTTTTAAGATTGACCAAATTTTACCATATTTTTGCCCTTTATAGGGCCCCAAGGGGAGATAACCCTATGATTTTTGCAAACTTGAAGCAGCTTCCTATGGGGATGCTTCCTGCCAAGTTTGGTTGAAATTGGTCCTGTGGTTCTTGAGAAGAAGTCGTTTAAAGAAAAAGTTTACAGACGGACGACGGACGGACAACGGACGAAAGCGGATGCCTATAGCTCACTTGAGCTTTCAGCTCAGGTGAGCTAAAAACCATAAAAATCAAAAATGCAATATTGATATTATATATATATGCTACTCACTCTGCATCATCAGAATTTACCCATACTGTAATGTGGTTCGGGTGAATTTCTGTAACCTGGACAGGCCATAGAACTGCACATCTTGGCAATGAAGCCCACACAAAATCCATCTTTTTTAGACAAGGAGTGTGATGTTCCTGAGTAAAAACAAAAATTCATTAAAACTATCAATTATCTCTATTTACTTTGACTATACATATATGACATATAATAGCATTAAATAAATAAGGGTTGTTAAAGATAAGGATTTTCCTTATTTCTAAATCTTTTAAGGGATTGATGAATGGGACCAAGTTAACAAACAATGCTGATTTTTATAGATTATCTTTTCATTTTGTGACTTTCATCAATGTGTAACAGACATTGGGGGCCTACATATTCAATGGTGCGCTCGCGCACCATGTCGAATATGTAGGTTCCCGATGTCTGATACACATCAATGAATGTCAAAAACATAAAAAATAATCTATATATTTACATATCAACAATAGGAAAAACATCAATCATTGCTGATACGCTGTAGTGCTATGCCAATCTCTGTTGTTGGAAAATGACACGCAACGTCATAACAAAGTTTATGCAGGAAAATTGCAACGTGTAAATATTAAAACATACATTACATGCATATCTCAAAATTGCAACAACAAGCTTAAGTTTAGTAAATATTTAATTGGCACACAAACATAAGGATAGTGGTAGGTACAATGTAGGGTTAGAAGAAACACTTTTTGTGCATTTATTAACACACAATTTAAATTTATAGACAGGTATCTCTGAGGAGAATTATCCAAGATGTCTGGGCTGTTCTGTCCATAACAATGGGGTGTAACACTTAACTTCAGGATATGTAAGTTGTATTGCACAAATAACTGACGGGTGTCTCTGAGGAAACAGTTCTTAAATGTTACAAAACTTGCACTAACTTTATAAAAACAAAACGGCATATTTATATATCTCACCGTTTGACCATGAATTTTTTATGCTAAATGTTCAAGCAACCGATAAGCAAACCATGCCAAAAGCTGCATCCTTCATGTATTTAATATGAAGGAACAGAGGGCTAGCTAAACACAAAACTTACAAAACTTGTTACAGCAAGTCTTACCTGACTGTCGACTTTCATTTTCTTCAGGACTTCATCTGAAATTATAAAATGACAAAACTCTCATACATGCATATCTCAAAATTGCAACAACAAGCTTAAGTTTAGTAAATATTTAATTGGCACACAAACAAAAGGATAGTGGTAGGTACAATGTAGGGTTAGAAGAAACACTTTTTGTGCATTTATTAACACACAATTTATAGACAGGTATCTCTAGATCTGAGGAGAATTATCCAAGATGTCTGGGCTGTTCTGTCCATAACTATGGGGTGTAACACTTAACTTCAGGATATTTAAGTCATAGTGTACACATAACAGACAGGTATCTCTGAGGAGAATTATCCAAGATGTCTGGGCTGTTCTGTCCATAACAATGGGGTGTAACACTAACTTCAGGATATGTATTATTGGGGGAAACAAATGAATTGTTTTCATTTTTTCACATGATAATTGTAATGAATTAAATGTTTAACATGATTCTTTATATCTCTTTACAAGATACATGTATAGAGATACAATATATACAGTGTTTTAACAAAGGACATGTTTTCACTGTTTGAAAACTTTACCTGTAAAATTAGCTGTGAGGTGTCAGAGGGGATTAACTGTCACCAGCATCAATATTGCTGGAGGCAAAATACACAGCCCAAGCATATTGCATGTGATGGGGAATAACAGTGTAAAGTTTACAGGTGTGTCCTTTTAATTACTGTTAGATAATGCACTTTAAAGGTAATTTTGTAAATGATCTAATGAACAACACAGGTAACTTTCTGCATGCTGTATGCACTCAATCATGACACTATTTCTTGGCCTCAACTGACCAAGACCACAAACTGTTATCTTCTGTAAGGGCAAGGTAGATCCATGCTGTGCTGCACCAGGGGGTAAATCTCTTACACTATAAAAACACTGTGGCTGGTGGAAAAACAGTGTTTTTAGAGAGAAAAACTTAATAAACACTGTAAAAACACAGTGTTTCACTTAATTAACATGGCTGAGGGCTGTAGTGTACATATTAGACACATTTTTTTTCTTAAGATAAACTCTGATTTTGTGAATGAGGGTTAAACTGCATTCCTGCAATGCCGAGTGATATACGTACATGTATCCACTATACATAATTATATATATTTAAACCACATAAAATTATGTTCAATGCTACTTAAATATAGTTTCTATACCGAATATAAACTTACCACTTTCATGTACCACTATTAGTATCATAATTACTGGAAATCTGTACTCCAAGATCAATGTCTTGGCCATAACTTGAGCTTGTGCCAGTATTATTAATATTGCAGTTCCAATGATGATAGGTAAAAAATAGCAACTAAACCTTTCTTCTGTTGCTTCTCTGGCATACATCTCTTCTGATGAGATCACAAGTTCACAAGTCATAATAACATGAATGATGTGTAATATACATGACATGACATGTATGCACAACCTCACAAATACCTGGTGTAAGTAAAGCCATGAACATTGCAGAAATAAACGCAAGCACAAAACTCATTGACAGAATAAAATACCAAGGCGTTAAAACCCGAGATGAATAACTCCAGCACATCAATATTGAAGTCTGAACAAAATGAACATGCCTCTGAATATTGAAAAGGGCAATGAAAAAGTAGAAACCCATAAGGGATATCCATTGCGATATCTACATGTACCACAGAAACAAATTAATCACAGGAAAAAGGAATATTATACAAACAGCAAAATGAGGTCACTTTTTCTGCATCCAGACTGGACCCAAACTGTAGTCCAAAAACAGATATCTCATCTTTGTTCTGTGTTATTATCAAACAGTCAATAGAAGCATCAAGTACAAATGCCAATGCACACCTAAAAAGGTAGTATGATGTGAAATATAACTGAAACATTTAAAACTTTCTTTTGCTGATTAATTAGTGTTTTCTGAAGCTTTAAGTTATCCCTTAAAACACCAACCACATGGCAGTGAATGTCCTCCTTGATGTGCACATGTGCAATGACCACTTCCTGTCTTGACATATTCAATCGAAATAATGTGGACTGCAACCCACAATAAAATACATGTATACTGAATACTACAATTGTATACTACACGTGCATGGCTACATGTTAAGAGCTGCTTAAATTGTACAGGTTCACCTGCTATAGTATATAAAATGTACATGAATAAACACTTGAGTATTCAACTACATGTATATAGGATCATGACTTAATTTTTCCATGTACTTTTTAGTAGTACTTTAAAAAGCTAACCAAGTGCTTTACTACTTAGTTCTACATGTATGTGAAATTATATGATTATCCCTCATGATCAACATTGATGTTGAAAACTTTTTTCACATGTCAAGACATTTAGAAATCTTTGTAAATACATGTATGCGACCGAAGTCTTCAAAATTTTCATTTTTTTTTGTCAGTCCGAAAAGAAATTTGCATTAACATTTCCTTCGAACAACTCTGCATCAAGTAAAAACCCTGCAATCTGATTGGTCCAGAGACAGATTGAATAAATTCAGAGTATGTCAATTGACTATTTGTCATTTGAGTCTATTTCGCATTGATTTAATTGGACCCGGTTTAAATGCAAGTGTAAGTGTGACAGTTTCATGTACATGTACAATGTGATTCTTGATAATATTTGTGTGGTACTATACTGTTTATCGTGGTGATTGAGTGATGCTAGAAGATTATTTCCTGTTTATTTGCATTCAACCTCAATAGCAAACAGTAGTACTGCACAAACGGTATCGGTACGTGAATGATCTCTAAGATAAGTATGAAAACATGATTAGATATTAAACTTACCATTTAAGTGGCTCTTGTCCACGTCCACATGTCTTTTAGGGGCTTTTCGTCCCATCTTTAAAAAAAATTGCCAGATAGATAAATTAAATAGATCTATACATGTAATTATTATTCAGTTTATAACATGAATCAGCTTATTTTAATTATTTGAAAGAATTTAATTTTATTTGTATGTCACCACTAGCCTAGTAATTCATGATCAGGGCTCTGGAAAACCATGCACTTGTTTACAACACTTGTTTTACAAGTCCATGAGTAAAAATCTGATTTGGCAAGCGATTTTCAGATCAAGGAACTTTGTCTGATGGATGATGTAGCATAATTGCATTGTTATTAGAAAGTGTTTTAATTGATAGATCAATAAAACCTAATTAATGTAGCTTTAAAACTTAATTATTTTCCTTATAGGGCCTACATTGTACCACAAAGACAGCTTGATCATCTACAAGTGAAAGACGTTTTCAAAAATACAGAATTTTATCAGTTTAATACAAACTTTTTGCAAAAACTATTAAGATATTTAAAAAAATAAAATAGATATTATAGGTCGAACTGGAGCTAGATTCTTGAATTCAGAATTGATATGATTGCTTGGCGCCAATTGAATTCTTAATTCCTCGTTTAACTGAACATGTGAATATAAAATATAGATTGATCTATATAAAATGTAAAATAAAACTTATCATATCTTGGACGGTGAAGGAACAATTTATAGTTTAACTTTTCGGAGGTTCTCCTACACAGGTCAGGAGGTATTTAACTTACAAAACAAGAACTGACATCGATATCACGAATGATGGACCATCAATGCTCAAGCAAAGGGCGGAGCCCCGTTCGATTTGCACTCTTCTGATTCTAGAAGATATCTTCCGGTCACTCGATTTGAAGCTCTTCTGCTTCTGGAAGATCTTCTACTCTTCCGTCTCAAAGCTGAAAGATTTATCTTCCGAGATGGCGGCGACCATGTTTTAAGTGTGCGAGTGATGAGTTTCACTAGAGAAGGATTTATAACACATACATGCACATGTTTGTGTCATCGTGTTTGAGAAAACTTAAAAACTTGCTTATTTTTTGTTTTATTCTCCCGGTTTACTCGATTTACATATAACGGAATACGATCTTCTTAGAAGGCTTCTCTTCTTAGAAGAGTGCAAATCGAACGGGGCTCAGGTAACTCGTATCAATATCTTAGAAACGCTTTAAAACACGTACCCCAATTATAGGGTTTAGTATCCGGAGGATTTAACTGTCTTTATCATTCTGTACAAACGCATAAATTACCTAAAAATATCCATAAGGAATCCTATTGATTTAACTATGTTTCGTATGTTAAAATTGGCAAAAGGGTAAGGAATGCCGATTTTTTGAAAAACTGAATTATGAATATTACCGTGATTCCGGCCGAGTCAAACGGCGTGACCATACTTGCTGTATTACTTAGGCATTTCTGATTTTTTGGGTATATAATAATATGCATGACAATCCCGGGAAACACATGAAAATGCCATTTATTCGAGACAGGGGTCACTGAAAAACATCGTAAAATCAAAGATGGCGGTCGAAAGTAGCGCCGAGAGACCCTGATCACAGCGGTACACCATACACATTTTCTGTCTAGTTTTGTATGGAATGATCCGAATCCATTAGTTTGAATTACACAGCAAACAATCAAATCAATTTAAGCATCAATATTAAACAAATGAAACGTTTACAATAACAGATGAACACACCATTTCATTGACGAAGACTCGACGTCATATCGAAGTCAACTTGACCTAGTTTTGAAGAATGTTCTGTTTTTAGTTTGAATATTACAATTGGCCAATTCTTACACCATTTATACAAACAAAATCATATTCAACTTATCAAGATGCATGGAGTACGCGTTTTTTGTATATTTGAAAATAATGCCATTTTAGGACAGTGGATTTTCGTGTTTTAAAAATAGCATAGAAAATTTGTTTTTCAACCGATTTCCAATCTGTTTTCTGTTTTGTAATGAGAAATGAGAAAACACAGATAAACAAAATAAGATACAGTTTATATAAACACATATTAAGGAAAAAAATGGTTGAGCATTGCTGGCATCGATCTAAAAAAAATATAGTATGATCCCTGACTGATCGATCTATCTACGTTTCGTTCAAGTGTGTTAGATCTACCCCCATTTCAGAACTGTCCTGGTCTCATAATATCTTATAATATAATATACTGGTCCTCTAAACTTGTCGTAAAAGCTTCTTACCTTTCAAACTGACACGCCGTTCGCTTCCATCACTCAGTGGGCCATGGCTGATCAACTTGACATTTCCCGCCGTTTACAGTGTTCATGTTAAGGAAAGCTCCCGAGGACATCGAAAACTACAAGGCATTCCGAAAGCACGACACAGAACGTAAACAAATCAGATACGATCTACGGTCTTGTCTGAAATATCATTGGCTGTCCGGGGTCCGTTATTGTGTGGGGTGCATTTTTCAACACATTTTATTTTGCATAGATTTGATCATCCGTGACGTTTTGAGCGATTATTTTATGCGCTGCAACGCACAAGTCGAGTTTTACACACAAGTCATCAATGTACGGGTGAATCTCCTCACAAGTACCTCTGCACCCGAGCGGACGTCCTGCCGGCCGTTTTTTTGTCCACTGTCAGCTTTTTTTCTCGTAAATCTCATACATTATACAACCGGTTCATTTGATACTTGGTAGACTTTAATGATTATAAGATGTGATTCCTTCAGCAGTAATTTGTGTGTTCCGAAGATCCCATCCTATATATTTCAATCGATCTTGACAGACTTTATAATCGTAACATGTTGTGTTTCTCTGAGCGACACTTTGATTCGTCATTTTTAAGTATTCTAATCTTCTTTGTGTCGTTTGTAAGTCCTCTCCCTCAGTTTTTCAACAAATTTCTTTCGAGTTTCTTTCTGTTTACTGTGACATGAAATTGTACTTTCTCCGCCCTGTGGCCGAGTGGTTAAGGTGTCTCGACACTTTATCACTAGCCCTCAACCTCTGGGTTGCGAGTTCGAAACTTAAATGGGACAGTAACCAGGTACTGACCGTTGGCCGGTGGTTCTTATCCGGGTACTCCGGATTTCTTCCACCTACAAAACCTGACACGTCCTTAAATGACACTGGCTGTTATTAGGACTTAAAATAAAACAAACAAACAAACAGACAAATTTTCGGCAACATTTTGAATTCAATCGGACAATAAATATTTCATTTCTATTTCTGTATTCATTTATAAACAATAATCTATTATCTTTGGCATTCGATGGACGTTTATAATACCGCCATGCGGTACTCTTGTTTTATAATGAGTTAGATAAGTATAACACGGGTATACCTTTATCCCGTTATGTGGTACACTTTAACCCTGTACTAACCAACAGAACTAGCTTATTATGATCTAGTCCCATATAAGTCAAAGTTTATTCTTCTGTCACAGTGAGGACGCCGACTGTTGACCTGGGCCTGGAATTGTGACAGTGATTTCGAGCGAAAACATCCTTAGTTGACTAATCGGTGAGTACAAAATTGTGAAGGACTTAATGTCATTTGAATTCTTAATTTACTCCATTCTTCTCGTAACGAATGAGAAACAATTCGTCGTTTTAATACGAATTCCAACAGTATCCACCTCTACTGGTAAGTCGTTGAACAATTTCGTAGCTAGACTGTAACCCTTGGAATCACAGTCTATATCCCAATCAATTACTTCCCAATGTACTCCCTCTTTACCAGGTACCATCGACCCCTCCCTATCAAAGGTTAACAAATGATATCAGTCCAACATTACAATACTAATAAGGAACGCACAGGGACTTGAATATATGTGATACATTGTAAATGGACAGTGGGTTTGAAAATGCTTGCTATATCCTGTGTCAGGAAGAGATGTTTATCAACAAAATTTCGACACTCTCGCCATACTTAGGAATATTTTGCGGACCATGACTGTCTGATGAGAAGGGAAGTAACTCGTACGAAAATATTAAGTATCATAAAGTCAATCACAACATCTTTTTTTACGTAAATGTTGAATATTATAGGAAGTTAAGATATCTGTAAAAAAAAAAAAAAAAAATAAAAAATCATGATCTTACAAAGTCATCAGGTTTTACATTACACGGAGCTCTGAACTACAATCAGGTGTTAATTAGTGGCCTTGATTTATATGATCAAGTTTTTTTCAACATTTGAAAATTATTCAAATTATTCTAATTGTCATATATCTGTCGTCCGCCCGTAAACAATTCTGGTTATCGCTATTCTTGAGATGTATTGAAGGGCCAGTTCTTTTTCTAAAACAAAACATATATGTTTTTATTGGTCTTTAGTTGTGCCCAATTATATTTTTGAGTTTGATCAGGAAAACAAAATGGCCGAAATGCGGCCGTCTTTCATCTTTACCGTAGGAATTAGTTATCGCTAATTCTTAGGGATACATATTAAACTCCACATGTACATTACCCTTGATCCGTAGTCATGTACATCTAGGCTCGGGAACAAAATGGTTTACAGGTGGCCATCTTGAAATTTTGTTACGTTATTTCGTGAAAATTCCTGGAGAATATTTCCCAAATTTCATTTGTCTTTACGCTTGGTCCCTAGTTGTTACACTTGGTACCTAGTTGTTATACTTGGTCCCTAGTTGTTACACTTGGTCCCTAGATGTTACGCTTGGTCCTTACTTGTTATACTTGGTCCCTAGTTGTTATACTTGGTCCCTAGTTGTTACACTTGGTCCCTAGTTGTTAAACTTGGTCCCTAGTTGTTACGCTTGGTCCTTGTTGTTACGCTTGGTCCCTAGTTGTTACACTTGGTCCCTAGTTGTTATACTTGGTCCCTAGTTGTTACGCTTAGTTCCTTGTTGTTACGCTTGGTTCCTTGTTGTTATGCTTGGTCCCTAGTTGTTACACTTGGTCCCTAGTTGTTATACTTGGTCCCTAGTTGTTACGCTTAGTTCCTTGTTGTTACGCTTGGTTCCTTGTTGTTATGCTTGGTCCCTAGTTGTTACGCTTGGTCCCTAGTTGTGCCCACTCAAATTTAAGTCTGGCCATGGACCGACAGGTACCCATCTTGGATTTTTTGTCAGCTGAAGTTCAATCGCTATTTCTCAGAATTTGTTTCTTTTATCTTTCATACATTTCATACTGCCAAATGATAAAACGGACTTAAAATCTACATTCAGAACACATAAAGATAATTCGATGGTAGAAGGAAAGATCCGTCTGGGAACTCATGTTTTAATACTTCATAAAAAATTGATACATTTTCGAGCATCTACATCAATGTTTCCCATTTGTATTGTTGCCTTTTAGACGAAAAATATGTTTATTGTTCTACTTTTATCTCAACCAGGCAGTAGTACCCCCAAAGTCTCTCGGAGGACATCATTCTTCAAACCAGGGAACGTAGCACATCAAATTGCTGTCAAAAACTGGAATTTTACTACTTCGTGAGTATAGTGTCATACTTTAAAAATTGTAGTAGCTGGTGGCTAGCTCACTGTCATATTCAAACCACTTACGTTATTTAAGATCCTCACCAAAGACACAACCATAGCTAAACTTGAGGGTCAGTGATCTCGACTGGTATGTTATTAATTTGACTTATCTTATACATACACCAGAATTATGTTGTACGTACAACTCATAACGTTGTATATATATATGTTCTGACCGTCCTCTCTTTACCTCTAATTAGACGGTAACTTCTATTCGTATGTATATACAATTGGAGAAAGTTAACTTTGGTCAATCTTGTATGTGAGAAGAATTTTATTATCATACGGATAACGATTCGGGATTTTTTATATGTATAAAATCTATCTATAACAATAAAGCTGCTTGTTATTAATTCTGTCATTTCTTTGTTATACAGAAGAAAAAAACAAGAGATCTACCAGAGCCCCGCATTCCATCTTGTCACATCAAATCACCATTCTAATATACACACCTATATATATATATATATATTTATCATGGCTTCTGGAAACGCCGTCCCCCGGGCACAGCTTCATATTAGGGCTAAGGGAAATACTAAGTGTAAAGATCACAAAGACAATGACGTGATTTTTTTGTGCCAAAATTGTAAAACGCTAATTTGCCCGACTTGCTCAATTTCCACACATATATCACATATCAAAAGTTTTGTTGAAATTTCAAAAATCAATAAAGAAAACCAAAGTGTTATTCAAAATTTTTTAAATGAAACCGACAACGTTAATATTCCGAAATTGAAGCAGGAAATAATTTCATCGCGAACAAAAATGACTTCATGTAAACCTAATTACGAAAATCTTCGCAAAAAAATTATTGACAATAATAACCAGTGTAAATTAGAACTGGACAAGATCACCGACGATTACATAAAATTTTGTGACAAGATGGAGGTGGCGGCCATGGACCTAATTCAGACCCACATCACAAACCTGGAGGAGAGGTTGGATACTCTGAAGCAACTCTCATCTGAGTATAACCAGACTCTCCAGACAGGAACCGCTGTACTCGTGTACGACTCGGTATCAGAAATCCGGGAACTGGATCCAGACATCCCACCGACACCTAACATAGACATGGCCGAGTTTACTCCGGGAATGGACAGACTAAGTCACCTGAAACAGGCCCTCGGGAACCTCAAACTTCCTACTGACCATCTCCAGGCAGGATTAGCAACTGGTGGTCATTCCGACCAATGTCCAGTAGTCCGACCAAAACAGTCTAAAGAGGCTTGATCAAGCGTCCACTGGAGAAGTCCGGTACAAACTTCGTGACCGTCCAACCGTCATGTCCCAGTTCCCATACCCGGGTAACATCTGGTCGATCTGCCCTACATCTGATGGACGTGCGTGGCTGTGTAAGCGGGACACCAACACAGTAAATCTCATCGACAACCAAGGTCAGGTCATACAGACGATACGACACAGCAGTAAGATCGAGGACATCAGTCTGGACCCCACCACAGGTCGTCTGTGGTTCTGTTGTTATGATGATAAGACTATCTGTGAAGTATCTACATCATATACACCAGTCACAAGATTCACTACAGAGGATAGCCCAGTCAGACTGTGTGTGACCAGGGAGGGTCGGGTAGTGGTGGGTACAGACTGTTATAGACAGGGGTACAAGGTGGGGGTGTATACAGTGGACGGTCAGGTGTTACATACAGCCATTGTGGAGGGGGAAGTATGGTCAATATCACAATGTGGTGTTACAGGTAATATAGCTGTAGTAGTGGGTTATAAACATATCATTGTGTACAACTCAACACTCCAGCCCCTGGTCAACTACAAGGGGGAGGGGATACAGGCCCGGGGGGAGGGGATGCAGGTGCGGGGGTCGATCACACCAGACAGGTTTGGTCCTCTTACAGTTGTATATGACAGTAAGGGTAATATTGTTATTGCTGACATGACAAGGAAAACAATAGAACTGATAAGTGGAGCAGGGAAGTACATAAAAACACTTCACACAAACAAAGGAGACCAGTGGGTAGTAGGTATACAGAAGGGTGATGTGTTGTGGTCACACTTAGGGTTAGATAGAGGACTCATACTCCTCAAGTATTATAGTGACTGAGTGACTCAACCTTGAGTGAGGGTACAGACAGTTTATATCAGTGGACTTAAACAACATTAACTTTTTAGTTCGATATCATATCTTACTTTTATCAATGTTTGTCTACACATTACATAAGAAATGTAATTAATGTTGAAATATTTTGTCGTTGTTTTTTCGCGTTGTTTTAAACAACACAATTATATAAAGGATGTTAACCACCCAACTGATTTGAAGAGGCCGTTTGTTTTGCGTGTAATCTTAGTTGACTTAGTACATGTGTATTGGGTTTGGAACTTGTAATCACGTCACTGTGATACATTTCAACTACTGTAATGAAATCTGAAATCAACACTCCTGTATCTGTTTAAGGTGTATAACCACTGACACTCGCCTCGTCTGTCAATACGACTAATATCTGTGGATCTTACCAAAACTATTTTACCCACAAATACTTGGTATGACCCCGAAATATATTATTTTCAATCCGATACATGTACAACATGTACTGTAGTACAGCCATTGTCACTGTTTATAATATGTATCCAGTTTAGTTTGAGGAGGTCATGACCCTGTCTAGACCTGTTGTGTACCAATCATTTGTAAATATTTATGTTTTATGTCATTAAAATTACCGCATTGATACTTATTAAGTGATGTATAATATGGATGTTCATTTTACGTGACGTCACGAATTGTACCACCATTGTTACAGTTTAATATGTAGTGTCAACAGGTCATGACCCTGTCTGGTCCTGGTGTGTACCAATCATTTGTAAATGTCATCGTTTACATGTAATAAAAGTTACTGTTACGTTACTGAATTGTTGTTTTATATCATTTCAATTAATTCACAGAAAATCCAAGGTTGGAAGAGTGCGGAAATTTGAGTTGACGGACAAACAGACAGACGGGGAGGAAATCTATATCTAAATAGTAACAGTGGCCTTTACCTTGACCTTGATCCCTAAACACTGAAACTCGAACTCGACCAGTAGGTATTCATATTTTAATAACATACCTTGAAGCATGACTGAGAAAAGTGCAGAAAATTGAGTTGACGGACTATAGCCCCCACTCCGATTGAGAAGTGAAGTAGGATTTCCCACTACCTATATCTACGTTCATTTGGTATTTCTACTATGGAAGTGGCAGTTTGCAGAGAAAATCGTTCATTGTACTTATTATCTTATTCAAATACATTTTTCCTCCTATCTGAACGTGTTTATCTTTATACTGAATATATTTTATAAACTTTTGAAAAATATCTTTCAAATATGATCAAGAATAATCACATAGTAGTAAAACACATTAAAAATAAAACGTGACCTTTTGGTGATTCGAACTCCGAACTCCAGTCTAGTTAGTGTTAACATTTGTGGTATCAAAGAGAGTACTTTGATGTTAAAAACTGAAAGAATAAAACATTCCTTTAGTTCAATACATATCATTTTATATTTGTGGAATTTTCTAGCCTCATTATGCAGGACTTGTTTTATTTGGATTTTTAACTAAAAAAACAAACAAAAGTCTTGGTAACTGGAACAAACGATAATTGTGGTATTTTACAGGAAAAATATTTAATTGTTGATAGCATTGTTGATATTTCCCTTCGGTTTACAGTTATAGTCACTTTGACGTATCACATAAAACAAATGAGCCACAGCGGAACCTGGTTCATCCGGATGCAAGTTTCCGTACTAACAAGGTTCCGCTGTAAATATACATTACTGTTAGACACGTCTGATCCTACGGAAGGGGTCATGGGGTCATTTCTAGTGGCCGGGGAGGATAGATATTGACACTTCGGAATAAAATTTATTAAAACTTAAATACAACACCGTATACAGTATATATATACAATTATGTATACAGTATATATACAATAATGTATACAGTATCAGTACAACAATGTATACAGTATATATTCAATCATGTATACAGTATATATACAACAATGAATACAGTACCAATACAATAATATATACAGTATAAATACAATTATGTATACAGTATAAATACATCAATGTATACAATATCAATACAATAATGTATACAGTATCAATACAATAATATATACAGTATCAATACAATAATGCATACAATATATATACAATAATGTATACAGTATCAATACAATAATGTATACAATATAAAGACAATAATGTATACAGTATATATACAATAATGTGCACAGTATAAATACAATAATGTATACAGTATATATACAATAATATATACAGTATCAATACAATAATGTATACAGTATCAATACAATAATTTATACAGTATCAATACAATAATATATACAGTATCAATACAATAATGTATACGATATGAATACAATAATATATACAGTATATATGCAATAATGTATACAGTATCAATACAATAATATATACAGTATCAATACAATAATATATACAGTATCAATACAATATTTATACAGTATCAATACAATAATATATACAGTATCAATACAATAATATATACAGTATAAATACAATAATGTATACAATGTAAATACAATAATATATACAGTATCAATACAATATTGTATACAGTATAAATACAATAATGTATACAGTAGACATACAACAATGTACACAATATAAATACAATACTGTATACAGTAGGGCTAGTCGGCAAATGGTATTTGCGTGTTTGTTGTGAGAGGAGACTATTTTCGGACACTTAGTAGATATCCTTTCCTCAAAGAGTGTAAGGTCGTACGAGTTATCTCCCTTCCTGCGACTTTACGCGGCATTACGTATACACTACACGTGGGGTGTGTAGAGTTAGGGCATTGCGTTGGTCGGTGTCGAACAGTGAGGATGTTGTCAATTTGTTGGTTCTTATGTGGATTACCCCAACCTCCCGGCCCTTTGACTTTATTTTTTTATAATCATGTACATTGGGTTTAATTGGTTATTGACGAGTTTCGATCAGGTTTGATATACTTCAGATATATTTCTCTTGTTGAGGTATCGCATGCTATCTAACACAGGTTTCCATTCTACACAGTAAATCGTGGTTTTACCTGGTCGGCGACATTACCTGTGATATAGGGTACCTATCTAGTATTTACGGAAAGAAAAAAGTACAAAGTTTACTTTGTTGTACATCAACAGTTTCAATCAGTAAGATGGTTTTATTTATTGAATCATCAACAATTGTTTGTTAAATGATGTTGTTGTTATGCTGGAAACGAAATACATATCCGCACATCCTGTATTCGTTGTTTTCTTGTCTTTGATATATAACTACGTAAGACAATATTATTTTTGGACGCACAATAGATATATGTGGAGGGAGAAAATGAATGGAAACTATTTCCATCCTCAAATATCTCCTTTGTTTAAGTGCTGTTTTCTTCAAAGCAATGCTCCATGTATGATAACTCGAAGGTTTCTGGTGTTCTATCGTCCCTTTAAAGTGTTATATTTTTCAAAAGCCGGTAAAAAGCACAAACATAAATGTAAACCTTTCAGTTACATATAGGGTAGTGTCATACACAGGGACTCGTTTTCGAGATTCTGAGTAACATATATATGACATCAGTAAACAGCCACAACACTATAAATTAAGTATTCATATACAATTGAGTGTAGACTAAAGGTTACAACCAAGTGCACTCCATTTGGACTCCAGATAAACCTTATAAAAATCCGACTTATTCATCGATAACCCCGATTGGCGATAGCCCCTGTGATCACTACATTCCTTTAAACATTTTTATGTTTCAGACCCGTGTACGTTCGCTGTTCCGTCTTCAACGCAAACGCTACGTACGGTAATGCTACGGGAGTGCTACGGTAATGCTACGATAATGCTACGGAAGTGCTACGGTAATGCTACGGTAATGCTACGGAAATGCTACGGAAGTGCTACGGAAATGCTACGGTTGACGCTCACAAATAATCGGCCGTTTCTGAATAAATTGTCTGGTTCTTATAAAAAGCGGATCCTAGACGAAGCGAACACATAGAAACGACAGTGAAATGGCGTCTGATGGAATGAATGCTGTATCGGGAAGCGGAAGAACGTTTTATCAAACTGTACTACTATAGAACAGTATGCGAAAATTTGTACAACTTTTAGAAACCGGAAATATTAAGGTCATATAAGGATCTTTCAAATTTAGGAAAATTTATTATTCTCGGCAACAAAAGACGATAGCATTTAATTTTAAAATAAAATCATTCTCTGCACTAGCGCTGCGATCGCGTATGTGTTGTCTCTGTGTGCCCGAACTTTATTGTTTTGTTTTTATGTATTTATCTATATTTTCACTGCATTTATTCACTGCATTTGTACTGATAAACCGTAAGGTTTAAGTAATACACTAAATGAATTGAAAAAAACTTGTATCAAAGTGTTAATTTAGGTAAAGGTAAACAGATCAAGAATTCTGAACAAAGATTGACCAAGCTATGAATAGACCCCCTATAGGGCTAATTGTAAAAAGGAGAAACTGACCAGGTGTGGTTATGACTTACACACCTGAGCCCGATGACACATAATCAAGTATGTACCCATGGCCATCAGGTGAAGTTGATGGTGGTGGGGAGGGGGATTAGTACCCATGGCAACAAGTTAGGGGGACAATTAAGTCAAGTACATGTTCATGTCTGGCAAGCCTTTATATAACAATCACTGGTACATATTACTGGTATGTAAGCATTGGCGATTTGTTTAAAAGTCTGATGTCGGATCAGAGGAACCTCTTGTGTAACATCAACTTCAATATGTACCGAGTCATTAAGTTTCATTATATTTGATTCTAGTTTTTCCAGAAATTGTTCTTTCAAACTATCGTTCCATCGATACACGGTTCGTGTGTTGTATGCACTCATGTCTACGCGTGTGTCACTGTTCTCGACCAATGGGAAACCTGTATTCATTTCCACGTGTAGTGGGGCGTGGTCAGACGACATATTAAAATTTCCAACAAAAAACATATGAACAGATGTAAATAAAGATGGGGTTATCAAAAGATAATCAATTACACTTGAACCATTATGTCCACAATATGTATAACTATTTGTAGAGCATAGAGCATCCCTTCCATTACAAATACGTATACCACAGGTTTTACATAATTCAATTAAACGGTAACCAAACTGGTTTACTACACTATCAGTGTTGATCCGCTTCTGTATATCCACATCTGGTATATACGTGATTAAATTTGAAAGTTGTCTTGAAACACTTATGTGTATATTATCATTTTGAATATAATCCTTCAAGCTACCAGTGCGGCTATTAAATCACCTAACAACGTTGTATCACCCTCTCGGGTATATTTACATATACTTGTTTCTAATTCATAGAATAAATCACAATTATATTGATTATAATATTGGGAACCAACAGGAGGCATATATACACATGCTAGAAATATATCTTTTTCTTTACCTGTTAGCGTTTTGGATATCTTTAACCATCCTATAGAATCATATTTATTATTTCACAAAGAGAAATATAATCTGTAAATTTTGAACTGATCAGGATACACATTCCACCTCCTTGAATGTGGGACGTACGTTTTATGGGTATAAAATGATAATTAAAACCCTCGATTTCTACACTGTAGTCATTAGGGATCCAACATTCTGAGAGAAAAACGATATCATATTTTTTATAAAGGATACAAAATCATGTATAGTTAACTTTGAGTCTAAACCTCCATTAATATTCCACGATAGAATAGTCAGTCTCTCATTCACTACATGTATGTCCTATCGCTTCCCTCTACCGGATGTTCCCTGACGGGCGGATATCGAATTATTTTTCCTGTCCGTTGCGCGTGAGGCTGAACACTTTTCAATGTAGAGCTCCCCATCTATACTTTCTTGTTTTCCTCCCTAACTTTTTTGCATATAAGCCATATACGTTTCCTCGTCTCCTGTACTTCGGGGGGATACTGGTCCGAAATAAACGCACTGGTTCCTTTCAGTTTCCCTGACCTCCGTTTCACCTCCTCCTTTTGCTGGCGATGCTTCGTGTTAAAACGGGCGACGATCGGACGGGTCTTGCCCCGTCTTTTCTCGCCAATCCTGTGGGCACTATCAATTGCCAGGGCATTAGGGATATGTAACATATCACGAGCTAAAGTTTGTATCTTAGCAATACAATCCTCAGTGGGGGATCTAACCCTAACTCCATCGTCGGCGGCTACTGTCTCGAAGACTAGTTGCAGTTAACGTGAAAATTCAAATAAAATGGAAAAGGAATAGAAATAACACATACATTGAGTGCTGACTGTAGTTCGTCACCGTTTACCGGGGCTGTTGGAGTGTCAAGCGGAGATAATTGTCGGGACTAGTATATAGAGGTACTGACTTGGGTAGGGATTAGTACTGGGGAGGGGTGAACTGTACTTAGTCTACCTGAGGGGACAAAATAAGCGTTACCTCCTACATTTTTGTCAGGGAATGAAGTAAAATTCAATTCATCCCAGTACTTCACTTTTATTTCTTGAAAAAAATTAATATGTGAATGTTTAGAATACTCTGAAACGTATTTAAACAAATTTGTTAAACATGAAACGGCTGCAGCGATATAAAAATATATCGGAAATATATGTACATATAGGAAAATCGATTTCCTTTGGCATAAATGCGTAGGTTTTTGCAAGAACTACACTTTTATTTTCAAGCACAGGTGCGAATATGTACCGCTGTGTAATCAAAGGTCCCGTAAGCCCTAATTGGCCTTTCCTATGCTTGACGTGATGCAAATGTAAGGTGATACAGTGTACTAACACTGTGATGCATTAGTACACCGTATCATCCAAAATCTACATTTGCATATCCTCCATTGATTGAAGGCAGCCATTGGAGTTCCTACTTAAGTATTAAGTGGGTGTTTTCATTCATTGGAGATGTCCTGTAAGGAAAGGATGAGGACAAGAGTGTGAAACAGTCGCTGTTAGTTTTATAAGAT
>NW_022982913.1:0-19577 GCF_902652985.1 Pecten maximus
AAAATCAGGTACGTAACTACAATGGGTACCGCGGAGTAATCGAAACCATCAGATATAACAATATCAGGTACGTAACTACAATGGGTACCGCGGAGTAATCGAAACCATCAGATATAACAATATCAGGTACGTAACTACAATGGGTACCGCGGAGTAATCGAAACCATCAGATATAACAATATCAGGTACGTAACTACAATGGGTACCGCGGAGTAATCGAAACCATCAGATATAACAATATCAGGTACGTAACTACAATGGGTACCGCGGAGTAATCGAAACCATCAGATATAACAATATCAGGTACGTAACTACAATGGGTACCGCGGAGTAATCGAAACCATCAGATATAACAATATCAGGTACGTAACTACAATGGGTACCGCGGAGTAATCGAAACCATCAGATATAACAATATCAGGTACGTAACTACAATGGGTACCGCGGAGTAATCGAAACCATCAGATATAACAATATCAGGTACGTAACTACAATGGGTACCGCGGAGTAATCGACGTAACTACAATGGGTACCGCGGAGTAATCGAAACCATCAGATATAACAATATCAGGTACGTAACTACAATGGGTACCGCGGAGTAATCGAAACCATCAGATATAACAATATCAGGTACGTAACTACAATGGGTACCGCGGAGTAATCGAAACCATCAGATATAACAATATCAGGTACGTAACTACAATGGGTACCGCGGAGTAATCGAAACCATCAGATATAACAATATCAGGTACGTAACTACAATGGGTACCGCGGAGTAATCGAAACCATCAGATATAACAATATCAGGTACGTAACTACAATGGGTACCGCGGAGTAATCGAAACCATCAGATATAACAATATCAGGTACGTAACTACAATGGGTACCGCGGAGTAATCGAAACCATCAGATATAACAATATCAGGTACGTAACTACAATGGGTACCGCGGAGTAATCGAAACCATCAGATATAACAATATCAGGTACGTAACTACAATGGGTACCGCGGAGTAATCGAAACCATCAGATATAACAATATCAGGTACGTAACTACAATGGGTACCGCGGAGTAATCGAAACCATCAGATATAACAATATCAGGTACGTAACTACAATGGGTACCGCGGAGTAATCGAAACCATCAGATATAACAATATCAGGTACGTAACTACAATGGGTACCGCGGAGTAATCGAAACCATCAGATATAACAATATCAGGTACGTAACTACAATGGGTACCGCGGAGTAATCGAAACCATCAGATATAACAATATCAGGTACGTAACTACAATGGGTACCGCGGAGTAATCGAAACCATCAGATATAACAATATCAGGTACGTAACTACAATGGGTACCGCGGAGTAATCGAAACCATCAGATATAACAATATCAGGTACGTAACTACAATGGGTACCGCGGAGTAATCGAAACCATCAGATATAACAATATCAGGTACGTAACTACAATGGGTACCGCGGAGTAATCGAAACCATCAGATATAACAATATCAGGTACGTAACTACAATGGGTACCGCGGAGTAATCGAAACCATCAGATATAACAATATCAGGTACGTAACTACAATGGGTACCGCGGAGTAATCGAAACCATCAGATATAACAATATCAGGTACGTAACTACAATGGGTACCGCGGAGTAATCGAAACCATCAGATATAACAATATCAGGTACGTAACTACAATGGGTACCGCGGAGTAATCGAAACCATCAGATATAACAATATCAGGTACGTAACTACAATGGGTACCGCGGAGTAATCGAAACCATCAGATATAACAATATCAGGTACGTAACTACAATGGGTACCGCGGAGTAATCGAAACCATCAGATATAACAATATCAGGTACGTAACTACAATGGGTACCGCGGAGTAATCGAAACCATCAGATATAACAATATCAGGTACGTAACTACAATGGGTACCGCGGAGTAATCGAAACCATCAGATATAACAATATCAGGTACGTAACTACAATGGGTACCGCGGAGTAATCGAAACCATCAGATATAACAATATCAGGTACGTAACTACAATGGGTACCGCGGAGTAATAGAAACCATCAGATATAACAATATCAGGTACGTAACTACAATGGGTACCGCGGAGTAATCGAAACCATCAGATATAACAATATCAGGTACGTAACTACAATGGGTACCGCGGAGTAATAGAAACCATCAGATATAACAATATCAGGTACGTAACTACAATGGGTACCGCGGAGTAATCAAAACCATCAGATATAACAATACCATTTCGATTTTAACGGTGATTAGCAATGACCGAGAGCGTTGCCCTACCAGTTAAAACTCGAGTAAGGCTTCTAAATCACGTCAAACAATGCGCTGATGTATATTAATTGAGTAAATTAAAAACCAACTTGCGGGGGAAATTAACCGTTTATCCATGCAGGCGTCATACATTGTAAAATGCAAAACTTATGTTTCTAAATGACACGTCATCTATAGAAACAGCCAATGACTTCTATACTCTTGATCTGTTTTGAATGAAAGAAAAAGAAGAAAGCTTTAGGCCGTAGTATCTCCTGTTTTGAGGGTAAAGACTAACTAAAATATTTTTTAAATGCCTTACGTCGTTTTGCTTCACTGTCATAAGCGTAATTTTAGATATATTGACGAATGTTTTCGGCATTTCATTGATTTTGGGTAGCAATATCAATTACTTACAAGAAAGTTCCATTTGTTATATCAATCAAAACGGGCGATACTTTGCGCAAAAATTAAGTAGATCCTATCCAATTAGAATAATTTAAATAAACATATTTTTGTTAGTTTGGCTATTCACGGCAAATCATAGACGAAATCAATGCAATGCATATATTCCCATTATAAATTAGTATTAATATTGGGTAATTTAAACTATACATAATGTATTGACCATTACCTCTGTAATGAACTGCGAAGTATGGGGAACTCGCAGTACGTTACATATCGCAAGCAAAACCAGACACGTCTTTCCAGTTCAACAAAGGGGAATACATAGCTCACATATAGAGTTGGAGTATCTCCCCTAGACTATACAATTATGTGATCTCGTAACACCAATACAACTTACATACACAACATCCCCGCCCACAAAATAAAATTTGGCATACACAATTTTACTATGGGTGAACGAGATTATCATAAATGATGAAAGGGTAAAAATAATATCCAACTAAAAAGACAGACTGTATTTGACCTGTTACGATAATGTTAGAAAATTGTTGAAGTACTGTAACCAGAAGACAATGTCTAAAATTTGCATCAATGATATGTACTTGGTAGTATAAAAATCATTCTCATACAATGCAATTCCTGATAACTAACTCTCACACTTGTAATTTCCATTGAGCTCAATATGGATCACACATACAACATCCAGACAAGTATAGCAAAGATGAAAGAGATTTTACATACAGATGACTTTAGATATTCAGCTAAGCATATCAAGTTAAACTTCTGTAACATTCTATCAAGCTCAAGATTCAATTAACTTATAAGACAATATCGATACATGTTAAAAGATATCCAAATAGTTTGTTCTGGCATTACTCAACTAACTGCTTATATCATTGCAGCATCATCATGTTGCATCATAAGACCATGTGATTAAAAGTTACAGAGTAATGAACCGTAATAAAACTTTCAACTAATCAAACAATATATAATATTAACCTGTCAGCTTTATACTTATCCCTATCAGCCTTGCCGTAGCTTCATATACGCGCTGAAAAATATCTCGTCATCGCACATTGTATGAAATATAAAGTCATAAACAGTGGAACATACAAATGTACATGTATATATCCGATATATTATAAATGTCATCAATTGATAAATGCTGTCAGTGGATATAATAGTGTGAATACGTCAGAAGTCCACATGTACATCTTCCCGCAAAAAAGCACATGGCGTGAAATGTCTGATGTCTGGCCGACGAGCCGAGGCTGACTCGCCGGCCACACCGGCGAATATACAATAAAAAGTTACATAATAGTAGATGAACACCAAACCGGATTTAGATTCTCCACCATGTAATGAACTGTGAGGTATGGGGAAATCGCTGTACGTTACATATCGCAAGCAAAACCAGACACGTCTTTCCAGTTCTAAGTTTTTTATATGAATAATCAAAAAGTATCTCACAAACGAAAGGAATTACAACAAAGGGGAATAACTCACATATAGAGTTAGAATATCTCCCCTAGACTGTACAATTATGTGATCTCGTAACACCCATACAACTTACATACACAACACCTCAACGCGTGTATATCGGTACATGTACGGGATATGGTGACACTTGGAGACACAAAATCAAACGTGGAAATTGAATTTCGTCCTGGCTGTTGTTGTACACAAGACAAGTAGAAAGTTTTAAGCTCACAAAGAGGGCAATGCCGTAATAAAACGAGATGGAAGCTGAGTGGGTTTACAATTGATAGTCTACTAGCTGTCCAGCTATAGACAATAGCAGGCCCCGAGATGGCACAGGAGGAAGCTGATACCAGAATATTCGCACATTAGACGCTGATGTAGTAGGTCTTGTTACACAAGCCGTTCAGAAAAAAAGAGCTCGATGAATTATGGATTGCAGCTGACACAAGAGACATTTTTCGACATACCTGTACAGATTCTGTTTAAGGTATTTTGTCACCAAGAGCAAAACACTACCTGCGTTCCAAGCATTTACAGACTACGATAATGTATCGTTATTTGGCGGAATAAAGGGAAAATGACTCGTGACACGTGGACAGATAGCGAGGGCGTGACAGATCCGTTTACACAGATGATTGACTCCTTAACACACGTCCGCTGTCATCTCGACTAAAATATGCCCGTAAATTTATTGAATTACCTCTACCAGAGTAAACGAGTATCAATGAAAGTAACAGCCATGTGTTTCAATCGCTATCTTAAACAAGAGGCCAAGGGCCTCGTAGCTCTCTGGACGTTGATTTGAAATCCAGCTTGTTTGTATTTACAGTTACGTGCCAATTTTAGTCTTTCAATTTTTTTAAATTTTGCTATATATTCTTTGTATTTTCAACTTTTTCAATGAATTTTCTTGACTTTGGGTATTGATCGTTTTAAATGAAATTTTGTACTCTTATAGAGAATTGTTTCCTGTTTCATCTCATAATATTTTCACTGTTTTCCGATGTATGTGACTAGAGAAATCATATACATTTATAAGTCACCAAAGGTCACAGGTCAAATTGGTCATCAATATATATAGTATCAATGCGACATGCTTTCAGCTGGCACATTATCAATACATAATACAAATCATCAAAATATATGCATATGACTATAATCAATTAGAAACCTATACTCTCTCCAAATTTGATTTAAATTATCACAAGTTTTCTGATATTTACCATATTTACACAAGGTACACTTTATACCCAAAACACATTTATCAACAGTTATCAGTGATTTAATGCTGTACACTGGGTAACGGGACAGATTTCATCACTAAGTAATAGCTCTGGAGATAGGGCTCCATTCCCATGCTTTCAAGGATACTACTAAGAATACATAGCAATGTTTCATATCAGTGTTTGCCAGGGACGTATACACTGTAGCAGACGACATAATGTGTATAAAGTAACACGCATAGCAGCAAATTTTTGCAGCGGCACAGGGATACGTGTGTTGCAGCACATTACTATATACACATTACAGTGAGTTGATACAGGAACTTTGCCTCATAACTCCTCAGAATAACGTTCGGCATGTCCCTGTGACACCGAGTATGTCCAAAATGACACCGTAAATTGACGATTACTCGAAAATGAAAACATTTAACAACTCAAATTTCTTGTCAAATCTAGTTCGTGTCGACCCCAATCATGTGTCTTGAAATCCATTCTGACAGTCCCACTGTTTCTGATATCCTCTGTCCACAACATTTTAATAATTCTACTTCCGGCAAAAACATGAGAATGACTGCGTAAGCTCTCCTGGACTCCGTCCAGAGAGCTAAAAATCACATGACTCCGATTGAAAATAAACATGATCTGGTCGCCATTGCAGTGTACCTTCTAGACAAAAAATGTTCATACAAAGTTAAAAATCAAACGCAAATTGCGCCACTATTGAAACTGTGATTGGACGGAAAAGTGGTAATACACTTTCACCTAGGCGGTCGGCCAGGGTTCGTTTTACCTGATCGAACGTGAAAGGGTATGGGGCCACTTGGCCGACCACGTAGGCTTTCTGTGGGTACTCCGGTTTCCGTCCTGAGTAAGACCTCTGGCGTGCTTCCATCCGAGCCATGAAAAGAGTTGAAATAAGTTGATACAAAATGCAAAATAAATAAAATTTGTTTTTATAATGTACTTCGTGAATCTTAAATCAATTTAACCCATAGTTTCGTAATATGGAACTTATATGCACATACAAATGTATCAATAGAAATTCTACTATTGGCTTAAGCTCAAGTTTAGAAATGGTCACTCTACATGGGATATTTCTGATGTGTCAGCATCATAATTGAAGACATTACCTGCAATACGTGAAACGGCAGACATACCGTAGGTTTATTAGACGGTTGCTAAGGACGCCTGTCCTATATATCTATAGCTCTGATAGATACAGACAGATATACATGTATACTAGTGTACTTATACGGTTACTAGGGAGACTTTACGGTTACGAGGGAGACCTGTTCTATATATCTATAGCTCTGAGAGATACAGACAGATATGTATATTAGTGTACTTATACGGTTACTAGGGAGACTTTACGGTTACTATGGAGACCTGTTCTATATATCTATAGCTCTGAGAGATACAGACATATATGCATACTAGTGTACTTATACGGTTACTACGGATACTTTATGGTTAATATGGAGACTTTACGGTTACTAGGGAGACCTGTTCCAATATCTATAGTTGTTAGGGATATAGACAGACTGGGTCTAGTGTAATTATACGGTTACTAGGGAGACCTGTTATATGTATCTATAGTTGTTATAGATACAGACAGACTGGGACTAGTGTAATTATACGGTTACTAGGGAGACATGTTATATGTATCTATAGTTGTTATAGATACAGACAGACTGGGGCTAGTGTAATTATACGGTTACTAGGGAGACCTGTTCTATGTATCTGTAGTTGTTATAGATACAGACAGACTGGGGATAGTGTAATTATACGGTTACTAGGGAGACCTGTTCTATGTATCTGTAGTTGTTAGAGATACAGACAGACTGGGGATAGTGTAATTATACGGTTACTAGGGAGACCTGTTCTATGTATCTATAGTTGCTATAGATACAGACAGACTGGGGCTAGTGTAATTATACGGTAACTAGGGGACCTGTTGTTTTAAAGATTTGAAATAGAATTACAGAATAATGAATTGATGGTACTGTTCACATATATGTTATAATGTAATCCAGTTGATGGTTTAGTTCCGTTTCGATCGATATCTTAGATTTCTGTGAAAACGTGATGACATTTCTCTATTTAGAATTAACGTTTAGTGACAGTACTAACCTTGTTTGAAAGTAGAAGTATTCCTTCCGATACTCTAAGTATTTACCAAAAAGATACAATATTTTAAATTTTCATTTAACATCATACATGCTGACAAATGTTTAGTTGATAAATCACATGTATGGTCGGTATAATTATTCGATAAGGAATGCTGTGAACAAGGTTTGGTTTGTTTTTGCTGTTTATTTTCCAGAAAATATTGAGAAAAAATTGTAATTAATCCTTATGAATAAATCCACGGTTTTTATTTTGAAATAGTTCAACATGTGTGCTACTGCTCACCAAAACTTCAAAGAATGAAAATCGTTGTAAATGTTGAAATTATTTCATGGCATTAATACGAAGATAGTTATAGACTGTAGGAGATGGACAGTACGTTTCACTGCTAGGTGGGTGTATGTTATAGAATGTAGAAAGTGAGTCATGGTACATTTTGACTTCTTACCAGAAAAATAATAGATTAGACAAGTACCATTTTGCCTTGAGCTCATTTGATATTACTGAAATATCTTTCATGTAATAATTATACCTACTGAAAGTAATTTTTAGCTATAATTTTAAATTAGTTTTAGAATACTACTGTACATGTATGTTTTTATTCAATCCGTACCCTAGTTCTGGTTGATACAGGAATTCAGATAACACAAGATTTGTTATAATAAAACGGCATGAATAAGAAGATAGTTATAGACGTTGTAGGAGGTGGACAGTATGTTTCAGCGCTGGGTAGGTGTAAGTTATAGAATGTAGAGAGTGAGTCGGGGTATATTTGGCATCTAACCAGAGAAATAGTAGATTAGAAAAGTATCATTTTACCTTCAGCTCATTTGATATTTTTGAAATACTTTCTGTGTAATAATTATACCCACTAGGTATTTTAAGTGATTTTTTAGTTGTAATTTTAAGTTTTATAATATTTGTGTACATGTACATGTATGTTGTTATTCAATCAATAGTGTAGTTCTATTCTATACAGGATTTTATAAGAAAATACACAATGAAATCTAATTGATAAAGTTTTGTAGTATAATTACTTTTGATTTCATATCATAATGGATTCTGATATGTATCAATGAAATTATTTTTATAACACAAATATCTACATAGTTGTTTGGATTTGAAAATTAATTATATGTTATATATAATTGTGTAATGTAACTTTAATTTTTGTTTAAAACCAACATTTTGTAATGTTTATGCAAAATGGTTAACATTGTTTCCAAATCAATAAAAAGACAATTTAAAAACAGTTTTACCAAAAGGCAATGTTTACAAAGTAAAAAATAACTGACAAAAGTGACACCGATGTGACTGTTATGTGACAAGGCAGTGACACCGATGTGACTGTTATGTGACAAGGCAGTGACACTGATGTGACTATCATGTGACAAGGCAGTGACACTGTTGTGACTGTTATGTGACAAGGCAGTGACACCGATGTGACTGTTATGTGACAAGGCAGTGACACTGATGTGACTGTTATGTGACAAGGCAGTGACACCGATGTGACTGTTATGTGACAAGGCAGTGACACCGATGTGACTGTTATGTGACAATGCAGTGACACTGATGTTACTATCATGTGACAAGGCAGTGACACTGATGTGACTGTTATGTGACAAGGCAGTGACACTGATGTGACTGTTATGTGACAAGGCAGTGACACTGATGTGACAATTATGTGACAAGGCAGTGACACTGATGTGACTGTTATGTGACAAGGCAGTGACACTGTTGTGACTGTTATGTGACAAGGCAGTGACACCGATGTGACTGTTATGTGACAAGGCAGTGACACTGATGTGACTGTTATGTGACAAGGCAGTGACACCGATGTGACTGTTATGTGACAAGGCAGTGACACCGATGTGACTGTTATGTGACAAGGCAGTGACACCGATGTGACTGTTATGTGACAAGGCAGTGACACTGATGTGACAATTATGTGACAAGGCAGTGACACTGATGTGACTGTTATGTGACAAGGCAGTGACACCGATGTTACTATCATGTGACAAGGCAGTGACACTGATGTGACTGTTATATGACAAGGCAGTGACACTGATGTGACTGTTATGTGACAAGGCACTGACACTGATGTGACTGTTATGTGACAATGCAGTGACACTGATGTTACTATCATGTGACAAGGCAGTGACACTGATGTGACTGTTATGTGACAAGGCAGTGACACTGATGTGACTGTTATGTGACAAGGCAGTGACACTGATGTGACAATTATGTGACAAGGCAGTGACACTGATGTGACTGTTATGTGACAAGGCAGTGACACCGATGTTACTATCATGTGACAAGGCAGTGACACTGATGTGACTGTTATATGACAAGGCAGTGACACTGATGTGACTGTTATGTGACAAGGCAGTGACACTGTTGTGACTGTTATGTGACAATGCAGTGACACTGATGTTACTATCATGTGACAAGGCAGTGACACCGATGTGACTGTTATATGACAAGGCAGTGACACTGATGTGACTGTTATGTGACAAGGCAGTGACACCGATGTGACTGTTATGTGAAAAGGCAGTGACACCGATGTGACTGTTATGTGACAAGGCAGTGACACTGATGTGACTGTTATGTGACAAGGCAGTGACACTGATGTTACTATCATGTGACAAGGCAGTGACACCGATGTGACTATCATGTGAGGAGACAGTGTTCAATAAGCAATACTAGAAGTCCATATTACCTGTATGTTTTTTTGTAGGTTCTAATGATGTTGTGAGAAGGAAGCCATATTATATGTATTTTTTTTTTAGAATTTTAATGATCTTGTGAGAAGGAAGTTCGACTTTGTTATTGTCTTGGTATCATTCACATATTTTTAAACTGTTAACAATAAACTGGAGGGATTATTTTTATGAAAACTACAAGTAACTTGGTATTAATATTTAGCTAAGATATAGCTAAGGTACATGAGAGTTTCTACGATGTCGTAGAAGCCAGATATGTTTAAAAGATTAACAATACATGCACTAGTATTCCAATCCAGCTCCAGAAGACCCAGAGGCCTAATATTGTATCAGCTGTACTAATGATGGAATATAATGAAGTTCCTCCTATGTATTACATTTAACAAATTTGTTTTAAAAAATCTTTGTGAATTATCTTTTCAAGTTTTATAAAAACCCAGAGCACTGAATATTAGTCAGAAGGTACCTGCGATTAAAGCCCGAACAGTTATTATAAACGAACCTCTTTTCAAGGCCAGAGAAGTCAGTCATACGAATTATCTCGAATACGCTATGAAATTTCCTCATATAAATTACCTTGACCTATTTTCAAGATTACAGTTGTAAAATATGTTAAAAACTTTTATCTTCTAAAGTTTAAAATGATATAGAACACGGATGTTTAGGCAGTAATGTTATAACGGTTCCACACATACGTGACCTTGATATATGTTCAAGGTCACAGAGTTCAAATATAATAGCAAATCAAAAATCTTCTTGTGTTATAGAAGACTGCAAGTTCTGATATGTTGTTTGCAGGTTTTACATTAACCTACAAATTAATTCATAGTAAAATATCAGAGGCCACTTAGAAAGATAAGTGTGCCATTTTCCGCCATATTCTTTATTTTGTGTTGTTATTTTATACGCCAACAGAGCTTCGCAGCATTAGGACAATTATAGACTGGTTACATGTACTTCAATGTTTATTCAGTTTACATTGCAAGGCAGAGCAAAAATAAAAGTTTGTGAACAAACATGTTTTTGCCAAACTTGTAATATTGTTTAGTTTTTAGTATTAGCCAAACTTTTTTATATTGTTTAGTTTTAGTAGCACTTAATATAGTAGTATTAATTGATTGTAATGACGTCACATGTTATATATGTATGTAAGTAAGTAGACTCTGCCCATTCCCTTGTTAGGGAAACAGTACATCCGGGTCATGCG
Organism: Pecten maximus; assembly: GCF_902652985.1. NCBI lineage: Eukaryota > Metazoa > Mollusca > Bivalvia > Pectinida > Pectinidae > Pecten > Pecten maximus. Next base: position 11,468 of record NW_022982913.1, read on the forward strand.
TGATAGGTCAAATGTCATTGGTCAATAGGACCGAGTTAAGCCCCTGTTCAGCATCCCTGAACCCCATATCATTCCTGGAAAAAAAATTCACAACGCCATTTTGATTCGGAAACAAAATTTAAAGTCTTCTATGAAATTCAGAAGCAAATACATATTCATCTTCATAAATCGAAAGCGAAAGTGCCAACTGCACGTGCAGCCAAGGTTGCAAAGATTTTGGAATAGCTTTGATTTCAAAACCCATCCCCTTCCCGCCCTTGACACTCTGGTTTTGTTGACTATGACTTTTGATTACCAGCGGCCGACTTTGTGCCGCTCACCTTTGCTATTTACATTATATTTTCTTAAGTTCATCTGAAGAAATATTCATAATTAATTCATAATAAAATATCATAGGCCACTTAAAAAAATAAGTGTGCCATTTTCCGCCATATTCTGTATTTTGTGTTGTTATTTTATACGCAAACAGAGCTTCGCAGCATTAGGACAATTATAGACTGGTTACATGTACAATGTTTATTCAGTTTACATTGCAAGGCAGAGCAAAAATGTATGCTTCTGCAAATCACTATGCCTCCTACAGAGGTCCATGGTTAACTTTTACCTTTGAGATATTTCTCAAAGGACTTCGCGAATCTTTCTCTAATACACACTTTGGTCCGTAATTATGCTTGTATACAGTTGTTTGACTGAACCAATCAAAGTTTAAGTCTGTTCATAATTTATTCGTTTTTCCAGCAGCCGTAATATCAAACTACATTATTTTGTTGTCAGCGAAATAATTCCTTTTCTGCCTGCTGATATAGTTTGACTGATATGCAATCAAATGCCACGTGGTATGATACTGACAGCATAAACAGTTTTAGTGTGATGTTAATGAACGTCTTCGATATCTGACAAATCCAGTAAATGGGGAAAAAAACGGATGTACAAGAAGTAGTTTTAGATAAGGGATGCAGCTGGAACTCGTCATTGACAACAAGTTAGAAGTTATTTACATATAGAAATATCCATGATTTGAAAGGAAATACATCATTTAATATAATAACCATAGCCATATTCACAAATTTTCCTCGACCTTTAACCCTTAATCCTTGACCTTTCACCTTTTATCTTTGACCTTTAACCCTTTATCGTTGTTCTTTCACCTTTTATCTTGGACCTTTCACTTTTATCCTTCAGCTTTCATCCTTTATCGTTGACTGATGGTTAAGATAGTGGTTTTACTTTGGAAGTTGTAAAGTGTGTTTGTTTTGCTTTTAACCTTGACATATTGTCCGTCAGATTGTGATCAGGTGTAGAACTTAATGTGGTTATGTGGTATAAACATCAACTAACTTTGTTACATTCATGAAGGATTTGTTTTGTTGATAATTGTTTTTGATACGAAATAATGGACGGAAAACTGTTTTAGATGTAAAATGACACTAATTAAAAATAAGAAAATCAGAGTAATACAATGTAATACATGTGATAGAAAATCTTTATTTTAACATTTTGAAGTTACAGTTAAAACATTATACATATCGTAATGTCTTAAATAGGCTACACAACATGGTCTATCTTTTGGTCGTATATATACTTTATAGTACTTGTTATTTATCTATGTCCAGTATTGAACATAAAATTTATCATTTATTTTGGTATTTATTAAATAATGGATATTTTACAGTACGTTTGCCTTTTTAACAATTACAGCATAATTCCATGTCCAATGCCATTGAACTGCAAAAAACCCCAAACATCTAATCAGTCAGATGTTTTTACTAATAAGTACTATAGAATGTAAAAAATAAATCCAACCTAGTTAATCATATAAGCCATTCAATAATGTACATTTTTTGAGAAAATATACAAAAATAGTTAATCATGAAGTCATTCTATAAAATGTATTTAAAAAACATCAATAAACACGAATATTTGAACCAGTTGATGTGATCTTAAATCAGTGAAATATAACTTATCTTCATTTATTGTCTTACAAACATGAATTCTCCTATTAGAGCATGCAAAAGATGAAAATCAATATCTCTTTCTAAAACACAAAAATCTTACAAATAATAAAAATCCTGTAAAGACGATCAAACATAGACATCTTAAATAATGCGCCTGTCTTCAAAAACCCAAAAGTTTTGAGGAAGTATACATTATGTATTCCCTTAGAGGGACTAATTCTTCAATATTTCTTATCGATCAAACGAGTTCATTTCTGATTATAATATATATAAATAACGAAAGTCAAAATAACAATAATAAAATGAAAATAATAACGTTCATTATTTTCTATTTCATAACATTTGTAGGTCATTTTCAATTTTCCTTAATCTGTTCCCGGAGTTTTTCGGTTTTTACCATCACTGCCATGTTCTACTATTCGACACCTAATATACTTCTGAAATGAAAAATACATTCAAACTTCTGCACAAAACTATTAAACTATCTGTCAATTGTCCACATTAAAAAAAAACCAAAAAAAAACCCAGATTTATATTTTTATTTTTTTACAACCTCAGGCTTCATAAGGCTTATTCAAGTTGTGATCGTTACTATATATAATAGTGACTTATATGAATAGATGCATAGCTAATTGCTCGATAAAAACACTAGGCCGATGCAAAATGTAATATATATACATAAAGTGACCATGACCTTGTGGCAAAACTAACCTAGAAAATCAACCTCATTCAGGATATTTTGAATAATCGATTTATATATAAAATACAATAAAAAAATCGTTCAAACATTAATCACTAAAAACATGACAATTTTTCTCAATGAAATAAAGTAACCGTGACATTTGCACCCTAAAACACGACCGCATTCGAGCTGACTTGAGCATTACGTCAAATGTGATATAAATCCTTTTAAATGAAATCTTAAGAGTGGTAACAAATATTTTGTTTAAATAGTAACGATGTCCTTATCCTTGACACCTTGAAAATTTAACTCGTTTGAGGAGGGAATCGCCACTACGTGAAGTTGGATATAATTCCTATTAAACTTAAATCGATAGGACGATCGAAGTTCTATATATAGTATCGGTGACCTCGAGATATACCTCCGTACCCTTATACATAAACTCCTTCAATGGATAATCATACTTGAGGCATACATGTATATGGATTTTGGTTAATAAGTTTAGGACTGATCATATCTTTTAAGCAAGTCCACTTCCTGCGAAGAATATTCGTACTAAAAGTTTAGGACTGATCATATCTTTTCAAACATGCCCAGTTCTTTATGAAATATGTTGTGATGGAAGTTTAGGACTGGCCATATCTTTTCAAACATTTTGAGTTCCTTAGATATTAAATCGTATCAAACGTTAAGACTGATCATATAAAAGTTAAGGAACGATCACATCTTTTCAAACATGTCCAGTTCCATATTTAATAATTCATAATAAAATTTAGGACTGATTATATTTTATCAAACATGTCCAGTTCATTATATAAAAGATCTCATTAAAAGTTTAGGACTGATAATATCTATACAACGAGGAGAAAGTTAAAATTCTGGTTATAATATCGAGAAGATATATCAAGGTTCATATTTATGTAGTATAGGAAACATCATCATCTTAAACATTATAAGTTATCAAGTTTAACTCAATAGCGATGTTTGCAAGTGACATTCGTTTCTTTATCCAGCCTTTCTCTTTATTTTGCATAAGAGATAGTTCATTACATGAATTACATCATGCTTTCCCAGCAGAATAAACTTCTCGAATACATAACTTATAAACATATTATTCACAACATTATTATCGAAAATAATCATTATAGAAGGAAGGATTGTAATTAACAACGATATATTAAATTTGATATTTACGTTTTTCACTTTGATGCAATACAACATATATATACATAAATATAGCAATAAAATTCTCTGATTATATTACATAACACAAGATAATTTCGGAATATGTATCTCAAGTGTTTTAAATAAAATCTTTATAGGTGACCTATGTGTCAGAAATGTATTTAACAATAAGGTTAACGACAATATAAACAATTAGTACAACAAAAAGGATATAGCAAACAGAATTTCAACACTTATTGAATGTATGATTTAGACAAACATAATTTGGTGACTCATACTTATATACATATATAACATATGGGTAATATATAGGTATTGGATTTCACTTTTATGTTAACCATGCTTTTATGGAGCAATTCCTCTAAGAATATATTCTATGGGGCGCGCTAGCGCCCCATTTGGAATATATTCTTAGAGGAATTGCTCCATAAAAGCATGGTTAACATAAAAGTGGAATCCAATACCTATATTTACACTTACGGATGTTGTTTCTATAAGTCTTTGTGATTACAATATTTTTTCTTTGTAAATAAAAAAAAAAACATCTAAAAGTCGGACACAGTGGGAGGAGTCAATTATTAGAACAGCCAATGGTGACGCTTCACAACAAATTGAGAATTTTTTTCCGCGGTAAAAAATAGTTCTGTTTTTTATTACGATATTAACATAAATCACAAAAACATTTTTAATAGATTATCATATTCAATATTGTCAAACATGTTATTTTTATACATTTTCAAATTAAGAAAATAACCATTTGTAACTTAAATTGTAAAGCTATGTGCTTGACGAAAGTAGTTCCCGTACCCTGTCATATTTTCATACGCAAGTTCAAAGGTCAATGTTTCCATGCAAGAATGGTAAACAAATCAGTCTGGTATTGTTATATAGTGACACAACTTTGCAAGTGTAAATATATATCAGTAACAGAAATCATTTCGGAAGTTAGCAACCAAGTGATATTTTTATTGATATAACATAAATACTATTGGTACGCTCACAAAATAACCCACAATAAAAGGCCAAGAGAATTTATACATATTCATATAATTAAAAAAAGAATCATTGATTAAAATACAACTACTTACACATGCGTACAAAGAACATCAATCAAAATAATTTTCATTTTGATTAGTGTAAATATTCATGCATCCACAAGATACATGCAAGGTAGATACCATACAATAAAATTACATTACAAAACGATAATACCACGGGTCGAAACAATATACGCTCAAGAAAAATGATATATAATAGATTTGGTAAGATTTTGAATAAGTGCAGTATTTAAACTTGATAATTAAAGTGCGAAACGAATGCAAAACGAAACGAAATAAACATATTTTTTAAAAAAAATGAATAGAATATTAGACTGTGCATAGGCCTGTGTCCCATTATAATCGGTGTATAAATAATACACGGGAAATAATAAATGTATCGCAGTATTCACTCAGTTCTTTAAAGAAATACACGTTACACACTTGACACAATTACCACCCTTGAAAATTGCATCTTCTTATTCATTTTTTAAATCTAAAAAAAAATAGAAAAACATTAATAGCGTCCCGAATATTTAATGAACTACTGCTTGCGCATGCGCCGAAAACAGAAGCACAAACGAGTAATGGTGATCGCACGAAGAAGCAAAGGAAGGTCTCAAGAGTTTACATCTCCAGAAAAGAATCAATTAGGCGACAATTAGATAATGAAACGAGCGAAGGTAAGGATTCCAATTGGAGACTGTATAGACAGGTTGAATAATGTAAAAAAAAAAAAACCCAACAACAATGGAATAGGAAAAGACGCGGAAATGGCACAGTTTTTGTTGGAGAGGCAGGTGTAATGTACACGAGTACGTAGTGTAACATTCGGTTTGTTGTCATCTTTACTGAAAACTGTAAGCATATGATGCGATTGAATAATGGTTAAGATTTCTTTCGTGATATGTATTAAATGGGAATTGACTTTTGATCATCTACCTGTTTAAACTTGTTGATAAATCCCATTTGCACCAATCCGACGAAATGAGACCGAAGGGGTAACGCTAACAAAGGTTTTTGTTAGTTCGTGGGTAGCAGCATACTGAGGATCGTGACTTTCGCGACGGATAACATCGAAATGTTTATTTGTTTTTATTTTATTTTTGCATTAACACCTCGGCATTTTAAAATGATAGGCAAAAGGCAGTATTTGAGAATATCTCCGTAGGATTCCAGTTCTTGCTCCATGTGAAGGTAAAGTTTCTTCTGTAGCGTTCATATGCCTTTGTATCACCATCTGGCTAGCTCTTCGCTGGTATGTTACACTGTCGTAATTGTACTTTTAACAAAGTAGACTGTCATATCTGAAGGATAGAGGTCAATATACAAGACCATTTGTGTATGGAGAGACAATATCTGTGCTGATATTAGGTCAAACACTTCTTTCAATTTGTGTGTTTGTTCTTCATCTGTTTTGTAAGTTGCTAGCATCATTTTTAGATGTATATCAGTGTAAAGGATATACAATATACTAGCCATAGGTACATGGCCAACTTTTTTTTAAAGCTTTGAATATGTTGTTTCTTTTGAGAAGACTGACTCTTATTCAATGTCGGTGGGCTTCACATGCAAACGAGTTCATCATAATGATAGGGATGAAGTTCCAGTTGTCTCCCACTCTGTTGATTACAGTTGGTTTTACCTATGGTGCGGACAAGAGGTGAACAAACGCTTTTCTGAGAATCGGTGCCATCTTTATCTGAAATCAGAAACAATTTTATCTCCGGAAAGACAGAAATATGGCTCGCAATATAGACAAAAGAAATATCCATTGAGTGTTGAGCTAGAATGATCATGATTGTTCCTTAAATAATTAATGCAAATACATCACTTGCACTAGGTCTTTAAATATTACCATGTCAATCATGTAATTAATTCCATGTTCAGTATAAAAGAATAGTACCTGCTCACGTTATTGTATAACGTGTAACATACCTGTCTTGGTATCTTGCTCCTGAGGAGTAAAGTCCTCAGTAATCGAGGTCAGCTCTTGAGCTAGATAAATCAGAATTCATATAACATTTTATTGAGATAAACTTATTGGAATACATATAATGTTTTTACAGGTAACCAAATGGCGTATGTAGTCACCTAATTATATCGTAATACACATTTAAACACATGACTTTAACAGTGACCGAAACATATTGGAATATATATTACAGTCTAATAAAAGGTGACCGTCCAAAGTGTATGAAAATGCTTTACATATTCTGATTTAAATACACAGTTCAGTAAGTTCCGAATAAAAGTCATTATTTCCGCATCATATATCTTCAATTTAAATTGTTCAGAAGCGACTTTAATACATACTCAAATTGTGTGAATATTAGCACGCACGATAACTGTGTCTATCTTTAAAATGTATCTTGTTCTACGGCACTTGTCTAATACCAAATAAACTTTGGGGAATAACAATGCTCTCAAGATAAATATATAAAAAAACAAAAAAAAAATATCGCAATTGAAAAATCTTAAAATTACAAGTTTTACAATGAATGTTCAACGTCAAAACGAAAAGGGTCAACTTTTAAATGGAAAGTAACTCTCAGCTGATCTTACAGAAGTGGCTATGTCATGTGGGATTTGATAAACGAGTTCAATATTTTGGTATGTTAGCATATCAACGACTGGAGATTGTGTTTGTCATGTAAATCATATTTATGAGGCCATATAAATATGTAAATCAAAATCTCAGATTAATCTAGTATACACAATAGTAAATTTCGACTCGAATGACATGTTTTCTCTATAATACAAACACATTATTGCAATGCTATACATCTATTGTGACGTCAATAATTATTGATGATGTCACAAAAATGTTTTTTCATTACAAGGGAAATAAATCAGACCTGTGAAGAGAAAACTCCAATTTGGCAAAAAAATACATAAAGGAAGGGAAAAAATCACGTTCACTTATATGCTTAGCACGGTTGTAATTCTAAAATCATTTTCAAAATTTTCCAAATCATACATACCTGATTGTATGGACAGTGCCGAGATTTGGCGCGAACCAGTTCCAGTACAATTGGAAGCTGAACACATATATTGTCTTCCATCATTAATGTTTGTCTTACGAATAATTAATGTTGGAGAAAGACAAGAGCCTCCGAAATATTTCTTGTTGTCTATTTCTATTGGAATGTGGTGATCATTTTCTATTTTAAACCACTGAATAGATGTAACGTAACCGCTGGTGATGGGGGGAGGACAAAATTTGGTGATCGCCTCCCGCAAGGAACGTT
>NW_022982914.1:0-15908 GCF_902652985.1 Pecten maximus
CTGAAGAAATGGTTTCACATAGCCGCCACTGAATTTACCTTCTCAGTTCCACAGTGCTAGGGCTGAAGCTTGCCAAATGATCCTGATATGATCCCGACCAAGTGTTGTTATTTTTCGGGTTAGTTCGAAATCTAAGATGGCCGCCATATCTGCAATCTTAAAAAAACACATTTTAAACTTCTTCTCCAGTTCCACTGGTGCCATCGAGCTGGAAATTGGTGAGGATGTTAAGGGAGGAGGGCCAACAAAGTGTTTTTTTTTTCGGCCTCGTAAAAACTTTGATATGGCAGCAATGATGGCCATTTTGTAACATGATTGCGCAATCAAGGTTTCATGAACAACACCTATTTCAAACTTCTTCTCAAATTCCACCGGTGGGATTCAGCTCTTACTACCAGAAATTATCCTTAGATTGTCCAGACCAAGTGTTATTATTTATTGGGTCGGTCAGAAATCCAAGATGGCCACCATGGCCAACAGTGCCACTATATACTTGCTACAGAGAATGCATACTACAATAATATAAGGGTTTTAATTTAGAATCAGGTGACCGTTAAGGCCCCTGGGCCTCTTGTTGTGATCGACTTTCGTGAAATTGACTAAAACTTCAAAAATCTTCTTCTCATGCAGCTCTCAGATATGGTAGAATCAAATGCTCTTCGTAGATAGAAAGGTCCTAATTATAAGTTTTTTCGCCATATCACATCTCCTTCTTTCATTCTTTAGAAGTAAAGTACAGTTTCATTTGTTTTTGGGTGTTATCAGGGCAAAGATAATAAATTCAATACATTCTTTGAGACAGAATAACACATTTCAGAAGTATTTTTTGACACAAACGTAAGTTTGAGTCTATGTCAGCGCTTTTGAGGTGTAGCTGACAAAATCTACGATGCCCTCTGGCGGATACTGCCTTGGCCAATCTAACCGTTGCTTTACAGTAACTCCGTAATGCTATGCAGTAAATATTTGTAAATATCGTAAATATTCACGATAAAAAATGACATATAGTAAAGTTCAGCTATAAAAAAATTACCTTTTGTTTTGTTGACACAAACGTAGACACAAACGTAAGTTTGAGTCTATGTCAGCGCTTTTGAGGGCTCTGGCGGATACTGCTGTTGGCCAATCTAAACGTTGCTTTACAGTAATGTTATGCAGTAAATATTTGTTTAACTTCACGATAAAAAATGACATACAGTGAAGTTCAGCTATTAAAAAAATCACCTTTTGTTTTGTTGTATTTTAGAAGCTGACAGGACAATGTGTTTTTTTTTGGCATCTTCGTTCGCTCTGACACAACTTCCACTGCCACTTCACAATCATATTCTATCGCAAAAAAAAATAGTCCCGTGACTTACGGAGTCAAATGCAACACTGCAGTTTCGTTAGATATATGACAAAACAACAGAACCTCACAAATAGATAGTTTTCAAAGTATTTAATTTAAGTATGTTCTGTCGATGATACGTAAGAACATTTTTCCGCGTTGAACGCATTAGATTTCACGCGGAATGATACAATCGACTTTTCGCTGGCGCCATATTGCTGCATAACTGTGACCCGGAAGAAAAATCTACTAACATCACGCTGAATTTTCATCATCGACATCTATGTGTTTTTTTTCTTTGGTGGCATGTTACTGAATGGGTTATAATATTGATAAAGTTTCGTCGGAATATCGTTGTTATTTTGTACATTGAAAAATCACTCATCCAGCATCCGATTTTGTCCGCCATCTTTCAGTAATGTAAACAATAATAAAAGAAAGAGTAGGTGATCAAACCCAACTTTGAATGTCATTTTCTCACTGAAATATTAACTTGCATGTGATTGATGTAGTCTGCAGATGGTTAGATTATATAGATGTTTTTTTACGAAAGAAAAAAAGTTGTCTATTCATCATGACAATATCACAACAACGGCAGTCGAGTACCATACGCATGTTTGCAAATAAAAAGTTAAATAAATTCTCACTGAATAGGGTTTCGAAATGTCAAATGGACTTGTGAATATTAATATTGACTTCGGATCTATTGATTATATCCTACGTAATGCACATGAAGTTTTTCGTTTACAGAACGCGTACCGCATTAACGTGGCTGTCTGCATGCAGATGTAGACGTCACTGAAAATTTCATCTCTAATTATAGCGACTGATTCTTTTTTTCTAATATTCGTGATGGTTAAAAAAAATAGAAAATGATCTATCATTATCATTTGAAATATTACATAACAGTCGAAGCATATTATAAAAAAGAAAGGGGTCTACGATGTACATCTACATAGACCTTTATTATGTTTGGTGGAGTTTTGAACGCTTCAGGGACGGTTAAAGGGCAGTAACTCTTTAGAAAACACCATTTTTCATGGAAATGTACTGATTGCTAAATTTAACCAGAAATATTTAAAGGCAGTGGAAATGTTATATTCCTACATCTGCGGTTTTTTCTGTCTTAAATCATTTCAGCTTCTGAATTAAATTAACCTTTAAACTAATGCACAGTATAGTATTGATAAATCAATGCAAATAATTTATTCTAACTTAGATTTATTATTATTATTTAATCTTTTTTTCTTTACAACACTAGTACATATATTGAGAAAGACAGCAAAAATTACTAAGTTCATTATCTTCTAAACAACAAAATTTGTAAAAACTTTTTTGTGTTGTGCATATATCCTATTGTGAAATAACTTGGCATGACTAAAGATAATAGTATTGTCTTGATGGCTGTTACATACTATATCATAGGTTGAGTTAAATAATTATTTTCTTCTTGTCATTATGGTAAATGGTGAAACACATTTTTTTCATTTAAATTGTTAAGTCGGTTTAATGTTCAAATTCAGATTAATTTAATTAAAGCAACTATTAATAATGTACATATGTGTTAACTTTTCTGACAAAGTCTTCAGTAACCTGATTATATTTGACAGAGAATCAAAATAAGTAATTTTGTTGTTAAGAATAGTGGGGCTTAGCCATTTACAACTGTTTAGATTCTACTTAATAAGGTTTGATTTTTAACATTTTGGCAATTTATCTTATCAATATCCAATTTAGTTTTAAAGATAAGCAGTACTTCCATTTTTATGAAAATAAAAATTACTTCAGTGTTCTAATAATTTAAACACATGAACAATTGAAAGAAATACATTTGTATGAAAAGCATTCATAATGACTTTGAAGAATGCTACTACATGTACAGTTCATCCAGTTTGGGCATTCGAACTACATTTTCATCTGACAGATGCTGCAGATTAAAAAAAAACCTCTGATTTTGAAATCGATGATATCAATACATATAGCTACATTCACATCTCACTAACATTAATTAACATGATATATTATACCATACATACATATATATATGTATCATGCAGTTACAGTTATGTCTATGGTACATATACTATTGCGGAGAATATTTGATGCAATGTACATAAGTGAAAAACAAAATTCCACTTCAAATTGATTTGAACTGTACATGTGAATGAATGTGTTTTTGTTGTATAGATTATTTTTAGCTACACAGTATGGAGTGTAAACATATAACGTAGAGTGCTATATGAAAATCATGTTCAACTCTAATGAGCGATTAAGAACTGTCTCAAGTCTGAGCTGATATGAGCATGTAATTCTAAGTTTTGAATATAGTGCTTAGTTAATGTGCCCGTCGTGATGGTATACCCTGCCCTGTCTACATCCGCATTCTATGCCTCCAGAGTCTGTTTATCAGACCCAGGTGTTTTTAACCCACCATCATCAGATGGTGGGCTATTCAATCGCCCTGCGTCACTGGTCCGTCCGTCCCTCCATCCGTAAACATTCTTGTTAACGCTATTTCTCAAAGTACTGAAGGGATCTTTCTAAAATTTCATAGGTTCTCTTGGTTTTCTAGTTATGCATATTGCATTTTGAGACCAATCGGAAAACAATATGGCCGACAGGCACCATTTTAGGTTTTGACAATTGAAGTTTGTTATTGCTATTTCTCAGAAAGCACTGAATTGATCTTTCTCAAATTTCATATGTAGGTTCCTCTTGGTGCTAACATTAGTTATGCATATTGCATTTTGAGACCAATCGGAAAACAATAAGGCCGACAGGCAGCCATCTTGGATTTTGTCAATTGAAGTTTGTTATCACTATTTCTCAGAAAGTGTTGACGGGATCTTTTTCAAATTTCAAAAGTAGGTTCCCCTCGGTGCCTAGTTATGCATATTGCGTTTTGAGACTGATCGGAAAACAACATGGCCGACAGGCAGCCATCTTGGATTTGGACAATGGAGTTTGTTATCGATATTTCTCAAAAAGTGCTGAAGGGATCTTTCTCAATTTGATATGTAGGTTCCCCTTGGTGGGTGGTTATGCATATTGCATTTTTAGACCATCGGAGAACAATATGGCCGACAGGCAGCCATCTTAGGTTTTGACAATTGAAGTTTGTTATTGCTATTGCTCAGAAAGCACTGAATTGATCTTTCTCAAATTTCATATGTAGGTTCCTCTTGGTGCTTACATTAGTTATGCATATTGCATTTTGAGACCAATCGGAAAACAATATGGCCGACAGGCAGCCATCTTGGATTTGGACAATTGAAGTTTGTTATCACTATTTCTCAGAAAGTGCTGAAGGGATCTTTCTCAAATTTTATTTGTAGGCTCCCCTCGGTGCCTAGTTATGGATATTGCATTTTGAGACTAATCGGAAAACAACATGGCCGACAGGCAGCCATATTGTATTTTGACAATTGAAGTTTGTTATCGCTATTTTACAGAAGGTACTGAAGGGATAGAACAATCTGCCACAAAATATCATTCAAAACCTTGAAATAACATCATTCAAACCAGGGCTCACACACACGATAAAATCCTAAAACAATCACACAAATGTTTTTAACCTGAGCTCTCTCTTATCTAAAAGCTGGTAGCTAGATGGGGCGCTACATCAAATGTATAAATATTTTTTCAAATGCTAATGATAATGATAATTTGTGAAGCGCTTATAGGCATGGGATCCTCAAAAGTTTGAAAAGAAAAGGCCTCATTAATTTTACAGGTAATCTAGGACCTTCATATTACATCTACAACTACGTATACATTAACCCATTGAAGATGTCAAAATAAGATTACCCGAGTACCTATTCTGATAATTAGCTGCCAAGACGCACTTGCAATCAAAAGTAGATATGAATTTCTTTTCTTTCCAATATTTTGTCCTAGTCCTAATCAGGTATTGGTGATGTTCCATACAACGTTGACCATGTCCCCACTAAACAAAAGCAGTTAAAATAATTTGTTTTCGTTTGTGTCTTCAGTACTTTCAGTATTTTTTTAATCTTTAAAAGCAGACAAGTTCGTCCGGTTTCTTCTTGATTATGACTTCTGCTTCCGTTTTAAAACTCGGAAAGTCGCTGAAAAAAGTCGCTTTTCAGCATTTGGGACACGGAAATGATGGTCGTTAGTCGCGTCTGACAGGTATTCGCTTAATTCAGGTCACTAGTATAGTAAATAACGGGAGGAAAAAATACGGTCGCATATGAAAGAAAGTCGTTTAATTCAGGTGGTCGCTAAAGCAGGTTTGACTGTATAAGGTCCTTTACAAAAGTGTGAATTCATGACCCTGGGATCTCATGTTTCTCCCTAGAGAGAAGTAAAATTTTACTATAGTTTATATAGGAAAAACACGTTTTTGACTGATTTGTTCCAATTGCCATTAAAATAATACATACTGGTTAGAATAATCAGTATGGGATGCATGTCTTTTGAATAGTATGTTCACATTGGCACTGACAAACCCTAGGGCAGGGACTACAAAACAACTAAGAGACTCCGAAACCTGATGTTGGACCTGTAGCAGGTTGGAGTTAAGGGCTAGCTACCAAGTGTAATCAAATAAATTTTAGGTCACAGGGGTCAAATAGGCTAAATCTTTAAAATATTTCTTCTTAATAACCAAGAGTCCTGATATTGGGCTTGTAGTATGATTGGGGGCGGGTTACCAAGTTTGTACGGCACGTAATTCAAAAATATCTAAACTTTAATCAAAATACTTGAAGAATAAATGGCCTATATTTATATCAAAGTTCAAAGGTTTCTTGTTTTTTCAGTGGTTAATACCTGTGAGATTAACCAGGTGTTGACTATTAAACCAAAAAATCTGGTTCTTGGCGAAGGAGGCAGAATTATTGATGATGGAGGTATGTATACTGTAGTAGCATGAAATCATTAGGCATTAATTTTTTTAGGTCAACTGAGACAAAGTCTCAAGTGACCTATTCTAATCTCCTTTTGTCCGTCGTCGTGCGTCGTCCGTCGTGCGTCCGTATACAATTTACATTTTCGACTTCTTCTCCAAAACCCACAAACCAAATTCTATGAAATTTGGCAGGAAGCTTCTATGGCTAAAGGTCATCCAAAATTGTAAATTATATGGGCCTGAGGGGTGGGGGCAAAAAGGGTCAAATTGACTAAAACTTCAAAAATCTTCTTCTCTGCTCTCAGATATGTTGGAATCAAACACTCTTCATAGATGGAAGGGTCTTAAGGTGTTTTACCAAAATTGTAAATTTCATGACCCAGGGGTTTCACGTTTGCCCCTGGGGAGGGGCTAAACTTTACTATAGTTTATATAGGGAAATCACATTTTGGACTTATTCATAAATGCCCTACTCTAGCCCACCTGAAGCCAGAGGGGAGGGGCCCGAAAGAGGAAATAGAAGCAAGCCGTTTAAATTGCTACTGCATGGTCATAAATGGATTCTGAACAAGTTTGGTCTGCAGCATCCTTTGCTGAAATGAAACCAAAAATTGTATGAGGGTGGACCTCATAGGTAAAACAAAGTAAATTCTGTAAACTGCCTTTTCTGTAAAAATAAAACGTTTGGGTCCATATTTATTCTGAAGCATCCTTGGGTGAAGAGAACCAATTTTGTTTAAATCCTTGGTCTGACCATGCCAGGGATCGGAGGGGCGGCGCATTAAAGAGTTTGGTCTATATTTGGTCCGAAGCATCCTTGCATGAAGGGGAACCAACTTTCTTTAAACAGTGGGCCAGGCCCTCACCTCCTCCTTACCCCTAGGGCCCTAACTAAATGAGAATCAACATTCAAGATGGCTTTATTTACATGCAATCAAAGGATGAAATGCAGACAAATCACATTTAAAATTTCTTTTCGAATTCCAGCTGTAAGATTCAGCTTTCCTGAAATGATCCAGAGATAGTACTGACAAAGTGTTGGTTATCTCAGGACGGCTCAAAATCCAATATGGCCACTATGGCCGTCATCTTGAACAAACATTCAGACAGTAAACAGGATTAATGGCACACTATGAAATCTTTCCAGAAAAATCAGATGACAACGGAAAGATATTGAAGTTGAAGGTAACTTTTTA
This sequence comes from Pecten maximus, assembly GCF_902652985.1. Classification (NCBI taxonomy): domain Eukaryota; kingdom Metazoa; phylum Mollusca; class Bivalvia; order Pectinida; family Pectinidae; genus Pecten; species Pecten maximus. Next base: position 7,397 of record NW_022982914.1, read on the forward strand.
GTTATATCCTACAGCTAAACAGGAAACCATGGCAGCCTTGCAGGACACCGTGGAAGCCGTGCAAGAAGTCGCAGAAGTTGTGCAATATATGGCAGATGGACAGGAAACTTTCAGAGCAAGACAGGATACCATGGCAGACATGCAGGAAGCCATGGCAACAGACATCAGCAATGTTACCACCAGGCAAGAATCCATGTCAGGCAGACAGGAAACCATGGCAAACGATTTACATATCCTACAAGGTAAAATCTAGAAGAAGTAAAGTTTTTCGTTTTACTGTTTAAGGTCAAAGTATTCATGTCGGATGTTTGTATGTCTGTCAATACTTGACGGACGTTTACATGTCTGTCTATGCATATCGGATGTTTGTATGTCTGTGAATACTTGACGGACGTTTATATGTCTGTCAATATATGTCGGACATTAGACATTTGTATGTCTGTCAATACTTGTCCGACATTTGTATGTCTGTGAATACTTGACGGACGTTTATATGTCTGTCTATGCATATCGGATGTTTGTATGTCTGTCAATACTTGACGGACGTTTATATGTCTGTCTATGCATATCGGATGTTTGTATGTCTGTGAATACTTGACGGACATTTGCATCTCTGTCAATATATGTCGGACATAAGACATTTGTATGTCTGTCAATACTTGTCCGACATTTGTATGTCTAATACTTGTCGGACGTTTGTATATGTCTGTATATATATGACGAGCGTTTGTATGTCTGTCAATTCTTGTTGGACATTTGTATGTCTGTCAATCATTAAGGGATTCAAAATTGTACAATTGGTGGGGCTGATCCCCCAGGGGACTGAGGGACGGGGTCAAAAGGGGTCAATTTGGCTAAATTGCTAAAAAGAATTAGTTGTCTGGAAGTAAGCAATGAATATCTGTCATATTTTACTGGTATCATCCCTATGGGGTAGGGGTTCAAAATTGTACAAATGGTGGGGCTGACCCCCTGAGTACCTAAGGGGCAGGGCCAAAAGGGGTCCATTTGGCAATATTGATATTAATGAATTTTTTTATTTTTCAAGATTGTTTTCATAAATACAAAACATTTGAAACATATATGCACACACATTCTCACACTTACACCCACAGTAACTATAATCCTTACTCATGATTCAATATCATCATCATCATCATCGATTCATCATCATCATCATCAAAAGAATCACACTTAATCATCATCATCATCTATCATGATATCATCATCCATACTTAAATCATATCATTTTTTACTCGCAATAAAACATCATCGCCCTTATCATCACACAAAAAACATCATCTTCATCACGATTATTTTAAGCTAATATCTATACTGACATCATTCTTGTCATCATCCTATTAAGAGAAATTATCCTTTTCATCGTAATTATCATCATTAACATCATCTTACATTGATCATTCAATCACAACAATTGAGTATCATCATCATCTTTACATTTTATTATCAAGTTCATTTTCATCATTATATGATGTAGAGTTAATCATAAAGAACTTGAACCACAGGCCTCACTTCTACTTACATCATTTACATATTAACACACATACATAACCTAGCTAACTTAAGTTTATACAGAGTGAGAAAGAAGCAGACAGACGCACCATCACACAGACACACAGACAAGACAGACAGACAGACAGACAGACAGAAACATAGACACAGACAGACGCACCATCACACAAGACAAACAGACACGCACAGACAGACGCATACTCGGACACACCATCACACAGAGAAAGCACACACACACACAGACAAACACGACAGAAGCATGGGAGAAAAGTTCTTTAAATGGTAAAAATAAAAAGTACAGAGCAACCCGCTTATTTGTGTAGCCCTTTTTCCATGACGAAATATGCAAATAACCGGAGTATTCGTATAGGCGGAGTTGGGTTTTGGCCCCTCTTATACACATGTAGATCGTTAGGTCGATACTCAAAATAGCCGCTGTATGATTGTTTATGTTATTTATATTTAAAAAAAATATTATTTAAAATATAAGAGTAAATACGAAATACATTGGCTGTTATTCTTTGTAAATGTACAAATAAAATATTTGCATTTACTTCGTCGTCGTTGGGTCCGATAGCGGTCATACACGCGTGGGTTGGCATGAGGCCTACAATGTACAATGTCATCGTTTCAATTAACATTCAGTATCATCTCGAGATGCGATGTGTTCCTGCTATGAGTATATTAGTTGTTTGATAATAGATGATGAACTGCTGAGGCAATAGACTGTGTTAAATGACCGTGACATGTGTATTGTTGTTTTTGTCTGTTTTGGAAAATGGCGCACACACACAAAGAGTTGTCGTTCATTACTTTGAAAGGTGCTAGAACAGGCAATGTCAGTCTTTGGGGACATAAAGCTATATAATATTATGCAAAGAGGAACTATCTTTTTCAGATGACTATAGATCTAGGACAGGTTTCCATTTCTTCCAATTGAGTTCAAATTGCCTTTTAATTTTCTCACTTTTACTGTAATTTATATATTGTTGAATCAAAAAATATCTTTGATGACATTAATAATTATAAGCGCATTGAGATTTAAAGAGTTGCTGGGACATCTAGTTTTATAAATATAATGCTTGATTAGAATTAAAATTTCGTTATCCACATTACTGCAGTACTGTGATACTATACCAAACAGGAAGGATTCTTTATTTTAAGCAAACGGAATTAAAAGTATATCAAGTAATACTTCAAATCTCTGTTATAGTGACTGAACCTCTTGGCATTCCCATAAGCGATGCACTATTGTTTCACGCTCCATACAACATAAGTTACAAAAAATACTAGGACTTAAGTTTATTTTAAAAAGAAAAGTGTTTCTTACCAAAATATAGTGTATAATTCTCACTTGGAACCATTGCAATTTAGAACTTTTGGTAACTATAAAAGAAAGTTTGAATATTTTGGCCCATTCATTTCGATCAATAATGAATTCTTGGTTCCATTTTCTTGTTCCAGTAGGTATGGATATTAGCACAATAAGGCATTTGTAAAAATCTTTTGAACTCTTTTCACTCTTAAAAAATATGTCAAATAGAAAAGGTATAAAAGGCTGTTGAGGTCTTTGTATCAGGTAATCAATTTTTTAGCCCACCATCGTTAGATGGTGGGCTATTCAAATCGCCCTGCGTCCGTGGTCCGTGGTCCGTCCGTCCATCCGTCCGTAAACAATTCTTGTTATCGCTATTTCTGAGAAAGTACTGAAGGAATCTTTCTCAAATTTCATATGTAGGTTTCCCTTGGTGTCTCGTTATGCATATTGCATTTTGGAACCGATCGGAAAACAACATCGCCGACAGGCAGCCATCTTGGATTTTGACCATTGAAGTTTGTTAGCTATTTCTGAGAAAGTACTGAATGGATCTTTCTCAAATTTCATATGTAGGTTCCCCTTGGTGCCTAGTTACGCTTATTGCATTTTGAGACTAATCGAAAAATAACATGGCCAACAGGCAGCCATCTTGGATTTTGACAATTGAAGTCTGTTATCGCTATTTCTCAGAAAGGACTGAAGGGATCTTCCTGAAATTTCATATGTAGGTTTCCCTCTGTGCCTAGTTATGCATATTGCATTTTGAGACTAATCGGAAAATAACATGGCCAACAGGCAGCCATCTTGGATTTCGACAATTGAAATTTTTTATCGCTATTTCTAAGAAACTAATGAAGGGATCTTCCTGAAATTTCATACCAAAAGGTATGTAGGTTCCCGGGACCCTTGATGCCTAGTAATGCATATTGCATTTTGAGACCAATTCGCTATTTCTGAGAAAGTACTGAAGGAATTTTTCTCAAATTCAATATATAGGTTCCCCTTGGTGCCTAAATCTTAAATTTTATAAATAGGTTTCCCTTGTTTGAAAAGTACTAGAGGCTGTTTCTGAATTTACACAAATTAGTAAGACTTAGAAGAAGAGAAAAGTAGTTTGTCTTTCCAAACTTGAATAAAAAAGATCATTGGCCAAGCTTGAAATAAATCCCCCCCCCCCCTTTTTTTTCAGTGAGGGAAGGAAGCTTAAGTGATCATGCAAGGAATTTATTTTCTTAGCAAATAGCAAATTATCTCCCCTTAGGTTTTAGGTCACCTGACATTTTCGACTTCTTCTCCAAAACCACTCAACAAAATTCAATGAAATTTGGCAGAAAGTTCCTATGGCTGAAGGTCAACCAAAATTGTGAATTATATGGTCCCCATCCCCCAGGGGCCTGAGAAGTGGGGCCAAAAATGGTCAAATTGACTAAAACTTCAAAAATCTTCTTCTCTACTCTCAGATATGGTAGAATCTAATACTCTTCATAGATGGAGGGGTCTTAAGGTGCTTTACCAAAATTGTGAATTTCATGGCCCTGGGGTCTCACGTTTGCCCCTGGGGAGGGGGTAAACTTTACTATAGTTTATATAGGGAAATCACATTTTTGACTATTATTTGTTGGATTTCTATTGGAATTAATTCTAACTTGTATCAAATTATCAGCATGGGATGACAGTTTGATGGTATGTATATGTTGGCCCTAATTGACCCCCAGGGGCTGGTGGGCGGGCCAAAAACGGTCAAATTAACTGAAATTTCAAAAACTTTCTCTATACTCTCAGATATGTTAGAATCAAATACTCTTCATAGATGAGGGGTCTTATGGTGCTTTACCAAAATTGTGAATTTCATGACCCTGGGGTCTCACGTTTGCCCCTGGGGAGGGGGTAAACTTTACTATAGTTTATAAAGGGAAATCACATTTTTGACTATTATTTGTTGGATTTCTATTGGAATTCATTCTAACTTGGTTCAAACTATCAGCATGGGATGACACTTTGATGGTATGTACATGTTGGCCCTAGTTGACCCCCAGGGGCTGGTGGGCGGGGCCAAAAAGGGTCAAATTGACTAAATTTCAAAACTCTTCTTCCCTACTCTCAGATATGGTAGATTCAAATACTCTTCATAGATGGAAGGGTCTTAAGGTGCTTTACCAGAATTGTGAATTTCATGACCCTGAGGTCTCACATTTGCCCCTTGGGAGGGGGTAAACTTTACTATAGTTTATATAGGGAAATCACATTTTTGACTATTACTTGTTGGATTTGTTTTGGGAATTCATTCTAACTTGGTTCAAATTATCAGCATGGGATGACACTTTGATGGTATGTACATGTTGGCCCTGGTTGTTGGCCCTGGTTGACCCCAGGGGCTGGTGGGCGGGGCCAAAAAGGGGCAAATTGACTGAAATTTCAAAAATCTTCTTCTCTACTCTCAGATATGGTAGAATCAAATACTCTTCATAGATGGAAGGCTCTTCAGGTGTTTTACCAAAATTGTGATTTTCATGACCCTGGGGTCTCTTGTTTGCCCCTGGGTAGGGGGTAAACTTTACTATAGTTTATATAGGGAAATCACATTTTTGACTATTATTTGTTGGATTTGTATTGGAATTCATTCTAACTTAGTTCAAATTATCAGCATGGGATGACACTTTGATATTATGTACATGTTGGCCCTGGTTGACCCCCAGGGGCTGGTGGGCGGGGCCAAAAAGGGTCAAATTGACTGAAATTTCAAAAATCTTCTTATCTACTATATGTTTTAATCAAAAACTCTTCATAGACTGACCCAATTAGGACTGATGGGTGGGGCCAAAAAGGGTCAATTTAGTTGACCGAAATATTTCAAATCTCAGGTGACCATTAAGGCCCTTTGGGCCTCTTGTTGTTTGCTAAATGTGTCGTGCGTGAAAGGTGTTTTCCGGTCAAAAATGTCGCTCACACACTTTCTCCCCCATGAGAATTTTAAAAAGTTGGCAAGTGCCTTGGTCCCTTTTTGTGCCATTTGAACTTAGATTTTTGATGCGACAAAATGGCCAGTTCTTTGACTGACCTGTCCTACTGTGTTACCATTCAGTTCTTTGACTGACCTGTCCCAATGTGTTACCACTCTGTTCTTTGACTCACCTGTCCCAATGTGTTACCACTCAGTTCTTTGACTCACCTGTCCCAATGTGTTACCATACAGTTCTTTGACTCACCTGTCCCAATGTGTTACCATACAGTTCTTTGACTCACCTGTCCCAATGTATTACCACTCAGTTCTTTGACTCACCTGTCCCAATGTGTTACCATACAGTTCTTTGACTGACCTGACCCAATGTGTTACCACTCGGTTCTTTTACTCTCCTGTCCCAATATGTTACCACTCGTTTTTAGCTCACCTGCCCGAAGGGCAAGTGAGCTTATGCCGTGGCGCGGCGTCCGTCGTCCGTCCGGCCGTCCGGCCGTCCGTCCGGCGTCAACTTTCCATTCAAGCAACTTCTTCTCAATAACCAAAAGGCCTAGAGACCTAATATTGGGCATGTAGCATGCTGGGGTGAAGGGCTACCAAGTTTGTTCAAATGAATGACCTTGACCTTCATTCAAGGTCACAGGAGTCAAAAAGGCTAAAATCTTCAAACGACTTCTTCTCAACAACCAACAGTCCCAGGGAGTTGATATTGGGTCTGTAGCATGCTGGGGTAAAGGGCTACCAAGTTTGTTCAAATGAATGACCTTGACTTTCATTCAAGGTCACAGGAGTCAAAAAGGCTAAAAAAAAATTAGACGACTTCTTCTAAATAGCCAAAAGACCCAGGGACTTGATATTGGGTCTGTAGCATGCTGGGGTGAAGGGCTACCAAGTTTGTTCAAATGAATGACCTTGACCTTCATTCAAGGTCACAGGAGTGAAAAAGGCTAAAATCTTTAAACGACTTCTTCTCAATAACCAAGAGTCCCAGGGACTTGATATTGGGTCTGTAGCATGCTGGGGTGAAGGGCTACCAAGTTTGTTCAAATGAATGACCTTGACTTTCATTCAAGGTCACAGGAGTCAAAAAGGCTAAAATCTTTAAACGACTTCTTCTCAATAACCAAGAGTCCCAGGGAGTTGATATTGGGTCTGTAGCATGCTCGGGTGAAGGGCTACCAAGTTTGTTCAAATGAATGACCTTGACTTTCATTCAAGGTCACAGGGGTCAAAAAGGCTAAAATCTTTAAACGACTTCTTCTCAATAACCAAGAGTCCCAGGGAGTTGATATTGGGTCTGTAGCATGCTGGGGTGAAGGGCTACCAAGTTTGTTCAAATGAATGACCTTGACCGTCATTCAAGGTCACAGGAGTCAAAAAGGCTAAAATCTTTAAACGACTTCTTCTCAATAACCAAGAGTCCCAGAGGCCTAATATTTGGCCCGTAGCATGCTGGGGTGAAGGGCTCCCAAGTTTGTTCAAATGAATGACCTTGACTTTCATTCAAGGTCACAGGAGTCAAAAAGGCTAAAATCTTTAAACGACTTCTTCTCAATAACCAAGAGTCTCAGGGAGTTGATATTGGGTCTGTAGCATGCTGCGGTAAAGGGCTACCATTTTGTTCAAATGAATGACCTTGACCTTCATTCAAGGTCACGGGGGTCAAAAAGGCTAAAATCTTTAAACAACTTCTTCTCAATAACCAAGAGTCCCAGGGAGTTGATTATGGGTCTGTAGCATGCTGGGGTGAAGGGCTACCAAGTTTGTTCAAATGAATGACCTTGACTTTCATTCAAGGTCACAGGAGTCAAAAAGGCTAAAATCTTTAAACGACTTCTTCTCAATAACCAAGAGTCCCAGAGACCTAATATTTGGCCTGTAGCATGCTGGGGTAAAGAGCTACCAAGTTTGTTCAAATGAATGACCTTGACTTTCATTCAAGGTCACAGGAGTCAAAAAGGCTAAAATCTTTAAACGACTTCTTCTCAATAACCAAGAGTCCCAGAGACCTAATATTTGGCCTGTAGCATGCTGGGGTGAAGGCTACCAAGTTTGTTCAAATGAATGACCTTGACATTCATTCAAGGTCACAGGAGTCAAAAAGGCTAAAATCTTTAAACGACTTCTTCTCAATAACCAAGAGTCCCAGAGAGTTGATATTGGGTCTGTAGCATGCTGGGGTAAAGGGCTACCAAGTTTGTTCAAATGAATGACCTTGACCTTCATTCAAGGTCACGTCGATCAAGTATGCTTAAATCTTTAAATGACTTTTAGTGAAAAGCCAAAGTGCAGAGAGACATTATATTGGTCCTGTAGCATGCTTTCAAATAACTGCAGGATCCATATATGAAAAGATCACTGCATTGCAGGTGAGCGATTTGGGCCCATTGGGCCCTTGTTTGTACTCTCCTGTCCCAATGTATTACAACTCAGTTCTTTGACTCACCTATCCCAATGTGTTACCATACAGTTCTTTGACTCACCTGTCCCAATGTATTACCACTCGGTTCTTTGACTCTCCTGTCCCAATGTGTTGGCCAAAATATTTATAAGACACCATTTCAAATAACCGAGAGGCCCTGAGATCTTGTATCTGGTCTCTGATACATTTGTTCTTAATTATGTTAATGTATGAAAAGGATCACTAGATAGTAAGTGAGCTATTCGGGCCCATTGGGCCTTGTTTGACTCACCTGCCCCAC
>NW_022982915.1:0-24879 GCF_902652985.1 Pecten maximus
CATCATGCCAGAATCAGCAAGATGGCTGCTCTCAAAAGGAAGGGGTGAAGAGGCAATGAACATAGTACGTCGCGCTGCTCGGGTGAACGGGAAACTGACTGAAATCGACATGACGAAAATGAAACTTGAACATCATAAAAGCAGGAATGAGATCATGCCCGTGTTTAAATCATACAGACTATTGTTCCGGTTCATTGTGGTTTTAATCCTCTGGTACGTATTTCATTAATATGTGTAATATCGAAACATTCGATCATTATTACTGACGAAGAATAAATAGTTATTTACTAATAATTTTCGGTATCACGGTTTGTTAAGAATGATGCATTCTATCAACCCCATACACGATAATTTACCGTGTGCGTGCCTTTATGGGTTACGTACCAGTTGTACCAAATAGGTACGATATTGTATTATGGAACGCAATTGAATCCCAAGTGAGTTCCCAAGATGGCGGCCGTCGCTCGCTTCAAATATAAAAAAAAAACAATCATTTTCCCGTTTTTTCAACATGACAGATGTAAAATCAATGCCTGATTAGTTCCGTCAAACATTAAAATATATAATCTACAAAGTTTCACCGCAAATGAAGAGTTCTCATCTCGTTTTAAACAAAAAATACATTTACGTAACATATGAAGAATCATGGTTCGCCATCTTGGATCCAAGTGATACGTTTGAGAGTACCGGTTCGGTTCTGCTGGTACAGCGCGTTCCATTGTGAGTACAAGCTTTTCGTTCCGGTACAACTGGTACGAACCCTATAATGGAACGAGCGGATAGAGTATACTTGTAAAAATGTCGTAACGTGAAGAACTACAGTCTACTGTATCGAAGATTTATCTAAGCTCGTAAAGAACTCTGATCAATATAAAATATGTACACATGTAGGGGAGACATAAAGAGAATGTATATTTAGGGAGTAGTTCGTGGTTTTTCGTGACTATACTGGCGATTAGAACATGATATTTGGTTTGAAATCGAGACCGATAGGTCGAGAGTTTCAACCAAATTTCATGTTCTAATCGCCAGTATAGCCACGAAAAACAACGCACTATCCCCATTCTAACACGTTTACTGTCAAATATATGTAAACACATTGATTTACATCGCTGCAAGTACACTGTAAAGTACTATATGGCCTCCGCTAGTGACGTGTCATACTGTAGCGGACTGACCAATCAGAAAGAAGCTTTCGAAGTCGGTGATTAGGCCTCGCCCGTAATCGCGAGAGTTCGATATGTATGTTGGCGAAGCGCTGTATTTGGATTGTTGTGAAAGTCCTGTTACCGATGATTTAAATATATATTTGGATTTACTCTGTCTGCATAGCGATATGTGCGTTTCTACAAAATCAGCGTTGACTTGGTTCTAAAGACCCAACCGTTATGTGCAAGTTTGTGCACTTGTTCCATATTTCATTTCGTATTTTACTTGGCTAAGTTAGATGCCTAAAAACGGACGGAATGAACGTTTCAATCAATAAATGACAGTAAGAACAATATTTCTTTGATTTATTCATCAAAATACATTCAATTTGGTACTGTACAATACTTTCTGTTCATGTGTTCGCTACGTGGTGATAAGGCCTAGCCCTACCGTACCCCTGACATATTTAACAAATAACAGGCCTACAAATACAAAAATTGTTAGAACAGTAACTTTTGGTGAAGATATAATTTAGGAATGCGGTACTGGAAACTGTTTTCATCATATTGCTGAGCGAATTTTTAAAATCTAATCTTTAATGTTCCGGAGTTATTAATTTGGCTAAGAGGCGATATGACGCCATATTGTTTTGAATAGAAACGGGGCGTGGCTTAATCGCAATGGGCGGGGTTTAACACGATTGATCATGGTTCTATCGCAGATTAGAACATGGTCCGTAACCAATCAAAACACGCGTTGCAAACGAATCGTGTTAGAATGTGTCATACATCTGTATCTCAAAATATTAACGAAGTTGTCTCTAGGATTATAAAGAACCGTGTATTGTTCCAGGGTGGTATCTAAGCTAGTTGTCTATAGAAGAGTATCCCTGAGGCAATCAAATAGATATATAATTTGTATATAGACCTTATCCAGAGTAAACTGTCCAACTGTTTCAGGTTCGTCCTGTCTTTGTCATATTACGGTCTGACCTTCAATGTCGGCCGGATAGGTCACAATGTCTACCTTGAGTTTCTCGTCTACGCCGTGTTAGAAATGGTCGCGTACATCTCCTGTCTGTTCATCAACACAAGGTTCGGACGAAAGCCGCTCAACATTGGTGGCTTCCTATTGGCTGGTGTAGCGTGTGTTTCCTCTACCCTGATATTACAGTATGTAGACGGAGGTAAGTTAGTTCATGGTGTATAATGTTGACTGGCAGTGTACAGTGGCTTTGTGTTACCTGCCTGACCATCTGGATTTTCTCCGGATACTCCGGTTTCCTCCCCAGTAAGTCCCCTCCCACACTTCCATTGGGGCAAACAAGAGTTGGTTTTGCAATCGTTGTAAAATAGATAATGTTTACAATGGCTTGAACACTAAAGTGTGGAATTATGAAAAGAAGTAATGAAATAAAAATAGAAGAAAAAGTTAAAATTAGAATCCCGAGGTACATTGAAACCTGTTTTACTTACTGCAATGCTGGCTTTTACAAAGTAATGTTCTCCTTTTCAGACAAAGGTTGGCTGATCATTGCTCTGTCAGCGATTGGCAGGATGGGCGTGTCTGCGGTGTTCGCTAATATCTTCGTATATACCAGTGAATTATTTCCCACCACAATTCGAAGCTTTATACTCGCCGTATCCAATTTTACAACTCGAATAGGAGCTGTTATTGCTCCGTACATATCCGCCTTGGTAAGTTCCGACATTTACATCCGCAACAAACAGATCTATATGAATTAGTTTTGCGGCAAATAAGAAATACGAAAGGACACGGGTGGCTTCCCAGGCGTTTTCGGTCCAGGAGACATTTGCAGGTTAAGGAATAAGGCCAGTTGTATGAGAACCATCATGGGGCTATTGTCGACCATCACAAGAATGTACCAATGGGTTTTTAATCATCTTACAGACCATTACCCATAAGGGCGAAATAGTCTTATTTAGTACCTCATATTAGGGCTAACTCGTCCTTTTGATCATTTGTTTACTGATTATTGGGACGAAATGGTTTTAGTGGTCACTGTTAAGTTGGGATGAATCGCCCACTGGGCAACCGTTTCTTGTGACCAAATATCCATAATGGTCACTGTTTACATGTATTTTGACTGTAGTCCATTAGGAATTGTTTAATGGGACGAATTAGTCTTAGCTGTTTTAGTTTTGGCCAATTCACCCCATCGATAACTGTTTTGTATATGTTTATGTTTCCTTTGATCTGTTTCAGGGGACTAACAGCGAGGTTAGTAGCACGTCTCTGACGTTTGGAGTGTTGTCTTTGGTCGCGGCTGTTTTGTCCTGTGTCCTCCCGGAGACCTGTAACACCAAACTTCCAGACAGCATGGGTGACATGGAGGATCAGCTTTCAGATGTCCGAAATAGACAAACTCGCCGGAATGACATCGTTCCAGTCAAAAAAGATACAACTCTGTAGAATAAATTTGTCAATGTTTTAAAAAACAACGAAAATGTAGGCAAAACGAGGCTGCAATTAGTGTACTTAATAAAAGTTGCACATAAAAAAATAACATTATGAGTTATATAAATGATATATCATATTGATAAAAAAATAATTCATTCTTAAACTTATATCCAGCTAAGGATATCTTTATAGTGAGAATTAATCTGGAGGTTAGCAAAACCCTGTGAAATACAGTAAAATAGGACATTTTAGTGAGATTCAAGTTTCGTACTTTGCATAAATTGGATACATGTACGATCTCGTTCTTGGTTTGTGTTTCGGAGATATGTCTATGGCAATGTAATAAACATGCGCAGTCGATGAGGATAAAGATTCGTAAAGGCGTTGCTATGTACAGTTTAGTGTAGACTAAAGGTTACACAAAGTGCACTCCGAGTGCACTCCGTTTGGACTTGGAGTGCACTCCGTTTGGACTCAAGGTAAACTTGGAGTGCACTCGGAGTGCACTCCAAGTTTACCTGGAGTCCTATCAGGCTCCAATTCTACCTGGGTACACATGTATCACATGTACCTGTAACCAAGTACATATACACATAATGTTTATATATAGATGTATACTCATATACATTAAGACTCCTAAAACATGTAACAATAAGATATGTGTTACTGTTTTATCTTTGTATATATCATATAATTGTGTTGGTTCATTTTTATTTTGGTTAACAAACAATGCATCTAATATAATTGATTTTTTTTTATTAGAAAACCCTATATAAGTGACTGAATAGATATGGAACTTTGTTGAAAAATATATGACAGCATTCCTTTGATTTGAAGAATTTTAACAAGCCACGCCGTAATGAATAGAAATTGGGAATAAACAGAAATGTATTTGGCATGTTGTTTGTGGTCTCTCAAAATGTAGAGTCTGAATGTATACTGGAACTATCTTGTACTCAAAGTACAACTGTTTTTAATATTTCAAATACTTTACTTCCAACAGTATATATATTACTTAACATACATTACAAAAGAAAGCTTGTTTTTTTTATCGCCTTGATAGTAATTCTGGATCCAATGTCTAGTTTTGTTTAGTGTTTAACATCAGACTTACATTTCCATTTGGTAAACCAACTGTTTGTTTTTTTGTTATACCCCTGCCTCATTAAATCCAGGTCATACATGGAGTTCTTTTAACTGTTATGTAAGATACAACCCCCCCCCCCCCCCCCCCCCCCCCCAACTTCCAGAATCAATATTTACCTGTATATCAAGCGTGATTACAGGGGTGTGGAGAAAAGACAGACTTACACTGACTCCAATAATGACCCCTTCCTCCAAGTTTACCTTATAAGGTGTGAAGATCAGGACAGGTGTACACACAGTCATCTAACTAGATAAAGACCCCCTTAATTGTTAAATGGAAACTGGTCATCACACCTTACCTTTAACTAGCCTGAGTTTCCTCTGGCCCTGACACCATATCTGGTGTATATGGTGTCAGGGCCAGAGGAAACTCGGGCTAACCAGAGACCTATAGTATATAGGTCTCTGGGCTAACCTATATACCAAGGTCATATAGAATATGTGACTGTCTATATCTGACACTTTTGAAATGATGTGATTGTTCACTACTATTAAAATACTATTACAACAAAAGTTATAAGTCATTATCATATATATATATATATATATAAAATAACAAAAGATATTTTATTTCAAACTGGTACTATTACTTTGTGTCTTTAATAGTATAATGGAAGTATGTATAGAGTATTAGAAGTCAATTATAATGTAAATCACCATAGATTAATATAATTTTCATGTATGAGTTAAGTAAATACTTATCAAACATTCCATACACTAACTGCAGCTTACCTTATAATTTTTTTTTTAAAGTTTAAACATTTAACTTTATGATTTTATAATTGTCTTGAACAACCATTGTGCATCCATGACCTGTATCTGTTACATATTGACTGAATAGGAATAGAAAACGATGTAGTTCCAACATGTAAGTTTTACAGGTAAATGGTACATAGGTTGCCAGTGTCCAACTGCCCAGAGGCAAATTGTACCTCAGGCAGTTTCCTATTTCCTATTATGATCCCATTTCCTGGACGAGAACAATGTGTACTAATTACGGCTATATGTTGGTTTTGGGAAATGGTGAATTTACATTAATGATACCATTGGGAATTAATTATACTGAATTTTTTTTTTACTTTAATCTCTTTCTTTACAATTATTTTTTAAAGCAATGTCTTTATATTTTTGAATATAACAAGATAAGATCTGCATCATTTCTTAATTTGATTTGTATTAATTTTTTCTGAACTTATATCATTCAACATTGTACCTCTACATACCGGACACCTGCATAAACCAGCCAATACGTTTAGTCTCAATGACTTACAGTTTAGACAGGTTACAATGTTATAAGAAACAACTTAATTTTACTTCCTAATTTCGGTATAGAACAACTTCATTTCAATTAAGTTGGTCTTCTAAAACCTGTTTGTTAATGGTTTTACAGCTTATTTTGACATTTCCACCTTAATTATATCGGTATTTCGTTTATAATTTTGGTCTGATTAAGGCCTCTCGGATGGAGAGCTACAATCCTTTCCTTCAGGTCAGTTCTGATGGCCTGAGGCTACACACCCTGCTTTGCACAGCTTCATCATTTGAAGCCATACAACGACAAATATGGACATAGGTATTTCTGTGAACCCAGGACAGTACCTGTAGCTGGCTACTAAAACTCACCTGGCACAGTTCTCAGGTGGGTCAGGCTGGAGTCAGTCATGCATGGCCAATAATAATAGCAATTATAACATATACTGTCATTTATTATGGGTAGTACAGAACTACATACTTGTGTGTACATTATGTGAGAACCTTATTTTAACCAGGTAATGCTCGTAAATATTTACAGTTGTAAATGGATATTTTTTAACAATACATTTAAAAATATAAACCTATATAAACTATATTGATTATGTTTATTTTGCCTGAACTGAGTACATATCTGTAGTTATATTTTCCTTTCATGTAGATAATGTCTTATTAAAAAAACACATAAGTAATTAAATACTGTAAACTTTCAATATTTTGAATAATCAATAACATAATATAGAGACATTATCTAAACTTCCTTTAAAGTCATGATATGTGTACAGAAATAAATATTCTAATTGAAATAATTTTTTACTTCCTTAATAAAATGAAATACAATTTAATTACATTTAAATAAGATATGAAATAATAAGCAATTAACTTTCATAAAAACCTGATTATAGCATAAATTGTATAACTGTATTTTATGGATCTTAATAAATATAGATTTAACATGTAGGCATATTATTACCATGTATTAACAATAAAATAGATATTCCTAGTAGACTAAACAAATGTAAATAGTAATATGAACAGAACAAAAGTAATTTGTAAAAATCTATTTATTTATAATAAATTATATTAAAAGCATCAAAGTGTTAATATCTATATACAAATATGTATGATATAGTCTGATTATAGACCCGGGGCAGACATGGTGTCTTATAGGAGTCCAAACGGAGTGCACTCCAAGTCCAAATGGAGTGCACTCGGAGTGCACTTGGGTGTAACCTTTAGTCTACACTCAACTGTACTCTTTGGTTTCTCGTTTAATTTATGTTTTATTCCTGATTATAGAGGTTTTTGGATTAGATCGGTTACGTCACGAACCCATGCGGTTACATCGTGTAGAGAGAAAACTTTGGATACTACAGAAAATTACTTCGGATCGGCGACTGTTAACAACAAGTCATCTTAGTAACCAAAATTATAACAAAAATATATTTTCTCTCCGGGGCTACGTATAAATATCGCAGTATGACCACAGGGGCATGTCTAGTCTTAAATAAGAAAAGAAATAGTCAGAAGTCTTGATATACACTGAACTGTATGTAGACAACTATCAATACCGCAGCCAGTCACACGACATATACAACTGTACATATAATTACAGTTATGGACTCCATACATAGAAACAGCTTATTCACCGGTTAATAAGTAACATTAACGCAACAGGTTGGTTAAGGCGAAGCACGACTGATTTTTTTTCCACGATAAAAATATTGTTATTGCTCCTTATTCTAATGGCTAAAATTTCAGCACGCATTATAACTATACATGGTGCAATTAGGTCCCCCTGCCTACAGTCTCTCTATATTTGGAAAAATGGAGACAAATGTCTTAATATCTTCCCCAAATTCAAAATAATCGAGAACAATATCAATAAACTAACTTTCACAGAAAGCCACTTATTAAGTGATACACAGATACGGAGCTAAGTCTACGTCGTATCGACCTACTTACAATCAACCGTACAACAACCAACAGAGACAAACAGATGTTCAATATGTGATAAGGTCTTTAAACAAAAGCGTCACCTTATGAGACTCCAAATATACATATATACTCCCTGTTACATGACTTTTAACCGCGAAGATAACTTAAATAGACATAATTATGAAATCTCAAAAGGAAAATATAACGCCTAACAGGAAACGAAAAATCAATTAAACGCTCAACAGTGTATAATCAAAATTATCGAAGATACAATACACTGAAGAAAACAGGGACATTGAAAAGAAAATGAAGGGAAATGCATTTAGGGTTCGAGAATGAGAAGTCTTCCACCAGGAAAGAAGTTTTGTAAGGCTTGTGGAGATCAGGGGAGGGAATGTAACTGGTAGCATCGGTCACTTCCGGAAAGGTTATATGGGAAAAGAACTGACGTATGTGACCGATGCTTATCTTGTCGGGATGCATGGGAAAGTCGCCAGCAGTATGGAGGAGGAATCGAGGCATTTGACGGACCGGCTCAGACAGAAACATTGGATCCAAACCCAGGAAATATGTGGAACGTGCTGCAGTTGTTAGTGACAATCAAACAATAATCAAAGACATTTTAGAAGAAAGACTACAAAAGTTTAAAGGTATGAAATGGTTTCTCACACTTTTTGTGAAATTGGTGAAATATGACTCAAACAATGAACCCATCTATGCCAAGCCTACATTTAGATATATCAATTTAACATGTGCGAACGTTTCGCAGATATCAGAACTACTCGCAGAAGCTGTCCGCCATTTACATGACGCCTATCAAAATTTTGAACGGGATTGGAGTGGGTCGACGATAGACAAATTCTAAAACAAGAAGTAAACATCGCGGAATACACACCGTTGGAAGGTAGTAGTAACCCCTTCCGCTAAAAATACAAAAGAAAAGAGCTGTTCTGAACATTCAACACACCGACAAAAATGTTTCCTTTAGTCAGTCCTTGCCAATATGCACCCAGTATCATTTTCCGACCACCCAGATAGAGTGACAAATTATAAGCAATATGAAAACAAGTGTGACAGGTATCGAATATCCTGTCCCCTTATCTCAAGTATCAAAGTCCCTTTTTTATTTACGCTGACTTTGACAGCTTTGTACGCCCTGTTAGTACATGTGAACCAAACCCAGACAAATCATGTGGCTTTTACATGGTCGAATTTTCATCCGACGAACAATCAAAATCTGCACAGGTCTATAGAGGTCCCAACGTATTTGACAATTTTTTTGTTTCAAACAATTGATTCAAAAAAAGGAAAGTATTTGTCAAATTTTAGAAAATGTTACACCCATGACTTTGACTGCGAAATAATCTCTTTTCAAAATGCAACAGAATGTCATAGTTGTCAAAAAGATCTTGGAAACGACAGAGTACTTGACCATGACCATTTGGATGGACGTTACAGAGGCCCAAGTCACAGCAATTGTAACTTTCAATATCAGTTTAGACAAGGGAAAAGATCACAAGGTTTCACATTCCTGTCGTGTTTCATAACTTACGAGGTTATGCTATGCATTTGTTGATGGAATCGCCGGGAACATTCAAATTAAAGACCCTGTCTTGCATTCCAAACAATATGGAGAAGTATACGTCATTCTCACTAGGGAACCTAAGATTCATCGATTCCTTGCAATTTCTAATGCTCCACTAGACACATTGGTGTCCAATTTGGCAGCAGAAGGAGTTGATAAATTCCTAAATTTGTCGGGGCACTTCCACAAAGAGGAGCATCGCCAACTGCTTCTTCGAAAAGGATTATACCCATACGATAACGTTACATCACAAGAAAAAAATTATGAAAACAAATTGCCTGGAAAAGATAAGTTTTATAATAAACTTGCAGAAACTGATCTCTCCGACGGAGACTATAAACACGCGCAATCGGTCTGGCAAACCTTTGACATAACATGCTTTGGCGAGTATCATGACCTGTATTTAAAGACGGATGTCTTGCTATTAGCCGATGTGTTTGAGACTAACTTTCAATCAATCAGTCTAGACTATTACCATTTAGCCCCCACCCATTACTACTCGGCCCCGGGTTTTCATGGGACGTTATGCTGAAAATGACTAGGGTAGAACTTGAGCTTCTAGATGACATCGACATGGTACTGATGGTTGAAAAAGGTATCCGCGGAGGTGTGTCCATGATTTCAAAAAAAGTTCGCTCAGGCTAATAATCCCAAGGCACCAGAATATGACCCATCGAAACCTGGCTCACGTACCTAGATATGAACAATTTGTACGGTACGAGTAAGTCTGAATCCCTACCGGAAAAAGACTTGGTTGACACATGAACAAATTCAAATTTAAATGTTTCTAACATTGACGACAACGCGGACATGGGTTACATTTTGGAGGTTGACCTAAATTATCCAGAACATTTGCATGACGAACATAACGACTACCCCTTGGTCCCCGAGAACATCGCCATTACGAAAGACATGCTCTCTCCCTATTCTCAAAAGCTTCGGGAAAAATTAAATATGGAAGGTCACCATCCAGAAACTAGTTCCAAATTTATGCCCCAAGCAACAATACGTCCTACATTATCGACACTTGAAATACTATCTCTCTAAGGGTATGCTTCTTACAAAAATTCACCGAGTTATCGAATTTACCCAATCAGCTTGGCTTGAACCTTACATTGATTTGAATACAGAAAAACGAAAGTAAGCCAAAAACGACTTCGAGAAAGAGTGTTTCAAACTAATGAACAACTTTGTATTTGGTAAGAATATGGAAACATGAGAAAGAGAGTCAGCGTTGAGCTGGTGAATACACCGAAATGTCTCCGGAAGGTCTGCGCCAAACCAAATTTTTAAGCATTTAAAATTTTCAACAAAGATCTTGTAGCTGTCAACATGAAGAAAACAAACATTGTCCTAAATCGACCTATTTATGCCAGGTTCTGTGTTCTAGAGGTCTCAAATATATTCATGTACCAGTTCCATTATGACTTCATCAAACAAAAGTACGAATCAAAAGCCGAATTATTCTTCTCTGACACTTACTCCCTTGCGTACAATTTAGAAACACATGACTGGTATCAAGACTTAAAAGACAATGCTGACCTTTTTGACACAAGAAATTTCCCGAAAGACAGCCCGCTGTCTAACATGAACAATTGCAAAGTCCTCGGCAAAATTAAGGATGAGTGTAAAGGTCAAATATTTGATCAGTTCATAGGTTAAAGCCAAAAATATACAGTCTGGGGTATAGAGACACGTACGGCTAAGGGCGTTAAAAATCGCGTCATTGAAAAGCAATTGACACATCAAGCTTACTTAGCATGTCTTTCTGAGCAAAGTTATTGCCAGCATGATATGAATCGTTTACGAAGTTTTGACCATGAAATGTACAGCATCACCTTTAACAAAACCGTTCTCCGTAAGACGACAAACGATATTTCACTGGCAAAGAGAGTTTGGCTTATGGTCATTATAAAATTTCACAGTGATGAACCATTTCATACATTTGACATGTAATATTACCTTATTTTTTATTAATATTTGCTGATAAAAAACATTGTTAAACGTTGGGCTTAAATTTGAAAATAGTGTAAGATGTATAGTGTATATTACGCTTAATGTAATTTTGTAGTAGGCACATTTGATTTGACAGTATACATGTATGAAAGTAGAAAATGTCCGTCTACATCATTGCCTGTATAATGTGTATATATTCTTAAATTACTTTTCCAATATATCTATAATATAATGTATTATAAAGTCCTTAAGCATCATCAAATATTTTGTGCTTTTTATGGTATACCTTATCAATACATGAAGAAAAAAACAATGACAATATCAGAAGCTTTAAGTTGTATTAACTACATGACCCTATTTACAAGTGATTATATTCCTAGGTAAAATTTACAGAATCAAAACGTCCACGATTTATTTTTAATCCCCATTTTCACTATTTTCATCATCAGTTTCATCCTCATTGTCCATTGTCCGATCCTTCGGAATCAGTATTAACACTCTCCTCCTCATCAGTGACGTAATCCAAAAGTCTTCAAATCGGTGTTGAAATTGCCTTAGAGTAACTTGAATGGCTTTTTCGCTATCCATACCATCAGCAATATAGTTTCTAATGGATTCTGTTACCTCTCCATGTAATCTCCCGTGTCTTTAATGCAATAAATAGGGCAGAAGCTATTTATAGTGTCCTAGGGATTCTATAATATCATCTTCCTTCAGTTTTATGTCGGCCTTCGATCTAGCCTCGGAATGTGAGAAGCCTTCATTTTCATATTTCTCTAATTTCTTTTGCCATTGTCCTTGGTTTTTCTCTCTGGCTATTTCTGCAAAATGCGTAAAGACTTCATCTTCATAGTCATCGTTGTCTTCAGAGATCATTCTCCCGAATTTGATCTTTTTGTTTGGTGTACTTTCTTCTTTAGACATGCTCCTCTTCAATGGGTAATATTTCAATTTCTACTAGTGGGGTGACACCTAAAGGAGTGTCACAGAAAGAATGAAGTGTAGTGAGGGACGATAACTCTGGTTGAGCACGAAAGACAGATAAAAATAAATGCTGAAGATGATATAGAAATGTCCATCTTGAGTTCAGAGGTTCCATGCACGAGTCATGGTTTACATTAAAATAATTCAATGTCAATATTTCGACCAATAAGAAGCCTCAGCGTGGTTATATGGCGAGAGAACCCGTGAGGTTGAATTTGCATCTAAAATTTTACCACCTGAATTCCCCCATGTGGTTCCTATGGCAATGAATCCCATGTGGTTGAATTCGAATTCCCCTATTTACCATTTTGCATCCAAATCCAATATCTAAACTTCGACCATTCAGAAGCCTTGATATGGCAATGATACCCATGCAATGGAATATGCAGTCCCCTAATACCCCTATATATCAAATACCAATTGTAATCGAAATCAAACAATATCTAAATTTTCACTAGTCAGAGGCAAGTAAGTCTGTGGCGGCCATCTTGGTAGACCGATCGGAAAATAAAGCGTCATACAGTTGCACACCCCATAATC
This sequence comes from Pecten maximus, assembly GCF_902652985.1. Classification (NCBI taxonomy): domain Eukaryota; kingdom Metazoa; phylum Mollusca; class Bivalvia; order Pectinida; family Pectinidae; genus Pecten; species Pecten maximus. The sequence goes on from NW_022982915.1 coordinate 12,971, forward strand.
TTGAAGAACACCTGTGTCAAGTTTTTTTTAAGTGGGGGATTTAATAAAGTATTGGTTATCTTATAACACTGGTAACCCCCAAAACCTTTATTTCCCTTCCTTTAGCATTAATACCTTCATTTGCACTTAATTTCCTCATTTTCACTTAATACATTTGTATCCTCACTTGCACTTAATGTATTCGCGCGACATTTAAAACTCTCAATTACGTTTAGATATTAATACTGGCGCGAGGAAATTGAAGGTTTGGGGGTTACCACTGTAACAATTTTCACAATTCTTCAGTTTTATGAGACAGCAATTGGCATCTATCCAAGCATACGTTGTAGTCATCCACTACTATAAGGAGACCCAGCCTCAAAACGATCCTGATTGCAATATATATACACGTGGTGATAAAACAAGCAAACAAACAAACCTAAGTTCATCTTAGTTACAGATGTACTCGCGGTATTCTAATCGATAAATAGTGACATATACCATCAAAGGTAAAAAAAAAATGTCATGCATATCATATGATGTCAAAATCAAGGCTCCTAATGTGTTGTTCATACTGACAATAACTTCCACAAGTGTACACACAACCTTAAACATCACTTCTGGTCTGAACATGATATTGGGACAGAGATCACAATTAACTTCGATATATTTTATGGAGATAGCTGTCAATATTCATCTATAACCAAAGTGTAGATTATTTACATCTGGGTCAGGGTTAGAGGTCAAATCTACATCCAAAAGTGTGTTAACGACTGGTGCAACTCGATCGGCCAATCAGTCGGTGTTTTACCTGATTCAAGTCCCTGTGGAGAATATGTTTCCCTGGTTTGTAGGTGTTTCCCCGAGTAAATAACACATGAAACGGGTACTTTATATACCATACGAGGATAAATAGTGTGTTGAGATTTAGAAAATCACAAATACGCACTGTTACTGAAAATAGAATGACGTAGGATTGTGGGTGTAAAAAGGCGGGAAATCCTCAGGCGGGAGTTCCCCAGTGCAGTGTAAATGTCTGGCTTACTGTCTTTCGATTATACGTACCCGTGTGCCCTTAGCGGAAACTGTTGCATCACGGACATGATGCACTTAATGTACCATATATGTCAAAACAAGATTAATCCTGTCTTTGGGATGGAGATATTTGTGAAAAATATGTAAAAAAAAAAAAAAAAAAATGTGCCGAGAATTGTGTCGTTTGTATTTTCTCTGATATTGTAAAATTGTAAGAAATATAGGCAGTGACAGCAAAATACAACCAGCTCACCGAGCGCTACAAGTTCAATCAGACAAGCAGAACAGACGTAGTAACGTCACTCGTGACGTACGTCCGTACATGTAATAGACTCTCCGAAATGTGTGACCTCGCGGTACATAGTACCTATGTTTAAAACCCTATAGTGACCGTTCTCTGATAGATATAGAAAAACTAAAGATACTGTTTTCTTCGGAATTACATGTACTTGTGATGTGTGGAGTTTCAATAAGATGGCTTTATGCGTTAATTCTCTAGGCCGAGTTGTGCAGAAACCAGCAGTCAAAGTGTCGATTTGGGCGTGTTTGTACTCAAAATATCTCCATAACTAGATTATTCCTAGATATACGGGATATGCCTGGACATACATGTAGATCACACCGAGTCTTATAAGTGTGGAAAGTTTTATCAAAATGTATAGAGTCGCTTTTCAGTTAGCTCCAGAAAGTGGTCTGAATTAGCCGCATGTACTTTACGTTCCGTCCTTCAATACACTACATTCCACACATTCTTGTGACGTAACACTCGTGACGTAACATCCGCCACCTCTCGATAAAATACGACCCTTTTTCAAAACCCCATTGTGGCCGTTCTATGAAAGAAATAGAAAAACTAAAGATACGCTTTTCTTCAGAACTATCTCTTGTTGTTATGTTTGGAGTTTCAGATTTTTGGATTGAAACGCTGATTTTTAAGGACCGGTTAAACAGAAGCTACCGGTCAAAGTGACGATTTTGGCATGTTTGACCCAAAATATCTCATAAATACGAATTTCCACAGGGATACCAAATACATCCAGACCTAGATCGAGCCGAGTTTTACAAAGGTTCAAAAGACCATCAAAATTGTATGTGCCATTTTTTCCGCTCCCAAATCGCTACAATAGCCGGCAAAATAGGCGAATTAGCTCATACTATCATTACGTTCCGTACTTTACTCAAGTTGGACTCAATGAAACTACCAAACTTAATCTGTTTCATTTGCTCATGAATTTGACCAGATTAACACTGATCAGTGCGTATGAATACATGAATCCTTCCGCGGAACGATTTCACTTTTTCTACATTGTTGTTATAAACATAGAATAATTATTAAAATTATCAAATTTATAATGTATTCTTGTACTAGTTGGGTGACACCTGAAGGATGTCACAGAAAGAATGAAGCGTAGTGAGGGGCGATAACTCTGTTTCAGCAGTTTTCATAAAAAAATCGCTCAATATCTAAATTTCAACCAATGAGAAGACTGTGTTAAAGGTTGGGCCGCGGGGCCGAGTGGTTAAGGTGTCCCAACATTTTATCACTAGCTGTCCATCTCAGGGATGCGAGTTCGAAACCGACGTGGGGCAGTTACCTGGTACTGACCGTAGGTCAGTGGTTTTCCTCCGGGTACTCCAGCTTTCCTCCACCACCAAAACCAACACGTCCTTACAAATATTGTAAATGACCCTGGCTTTTAATAGGACGTTAAACAAAAATAAGTAAAACTGTCTTATTGCCAAGGAAATGAAACCCATAAAGTTGAATTTGCTGTCCCATAATACCCCTATTTCATTGAAATCAGACAATATCTAAATTTGGACCAATCAGAGGCCAGGAAATGGCGACCATTTTGGTAAAATGTGAAAATGAGGTGACCAGAGGGACCGGTGTCCCATGATGTACCTACATATCAAATTTCATCAAAATTGGACAATATCTTATTTTGGACCAATCAGAGGCTGGGAAATAGCACAGGGGCTTGGCACGATTTTCCAAATGATAGTCTATATATATATGTATATAGTATCAAGCCCCTGTGGGAAATAGCAGTCATTCTGTTTAAAAAAAGTTAAAGTGAGGTTACAAGAGTAACCGGTGTCCAATGATGTACCTATATACTGTACCAAATTTCATTGCAATCAGACAATATCTAAATTTGGACAAATTTCCTCGAAAAAGATAGGATTAACTCTTTAAGATAGGAATATCCAAGATTTTATGGGAATTGGCTCGCCCCAATATTAATCTTGGAGAAAATTGTTAATAAATCACACTTGCACGAGGAAAATCCCATTTTTGTATGAATTCCCCAGTGGAACACAATGATACAAATGAGAGAAGGAAAATTGTTTGTTTGTTTGACATAGCCATTTCTTTAAATTGATATTTCGAGACTTTCCCCATAGTTTAAAGTCAGTATCAGTGTCTTTGTCAGTGGTCCGTGTCGAGCAAATTGGGAGATTACCAGGTATCTATTTTTTTTATTCGAAAATTTTGCAACTTCTTCAGTAGTGTTGGGAATCACTAATAAGTTCATGATCAATCATCATCATATCGATAATTGATCGATCATGAATAGAACTTTAGGGAAATATCTACAAAAGCATTAATATGAATTGTACATTATAATTACCCAGGTAATTTTATATCAAGAACAGGTGAGCAAGTTATCTCCCTTTTTCTATCACAGATGAAAATTAGGTAATTAGCAAGTTTTAAATTGTCTTATGTGAATTTGAACAATAATTCATGTAAAGGAAGCTTAACCATGCATAATAAAACATGTTTTTATTTTTAAATACCTTTTTTCAACCTTTTATCAGGTAGCAGTGTACACCAGTTTGCCAAGTTTCTGAAAATTAAGTGGCAATTATCTCTTACTCTTATATATATTTGCTTTGTTAGCTTTGTTTATCACCCTTTGAATAGCCAGCTGCGTCAGTTTGAGGCAGGGTCTCCTTGTAGAAGTTAGTGACTACCTCTGAACAACATGCAGGAGACCTGTCTGTCCACATGCCATCCAGGAAATGGTGCAATAATTTATGAAAATGAAGCTTACCAAGCAAAATAAATAATATTTTCTTTTCAAATAAATGATTTAAACTTCTTGTAAGGTAGCAGTGTAGACCAGCTTGTCCGGTTTCTGAAAAATAAGTAGCATCTTTAAGTCTGAGGCTGGGTCTCCTTGTAGTAGTTGGTGACTACCTGACTGAACAACATATAAGAGGCCCATTGCATGCCATCCAGAGCAATAAGGGTAAAATGGTTCTGCCCAAAGACACAACCACGACAGCACATACCGACCTGATTGTCAGCTTCCCTTTTCTTCTGCAGGATAACTGTTCAAACTTTTCTATACTTCTTCTATATACTAGAGGGTGACACCTGAAGGATGTCACAAATGGAATGAAGTGCAGTAAGGGGCGATAACTTTGTGTGAGCACGTTTTGTCAAAATCGATCAATATCTAAGTTTCGACCAATAACAAGACGTTAAGGCAACAAAACCCATAAAGTTGAATTTGCATTACCATTATACCCCAATTTATCAAATCGAATTGAAATCGAACAATATCTACATTTCGACCAATCAGAACCCAGGAATAGGCAGTCATTTTGTTTAATTGTGAAAGTGAGGCTACGAGAGGGACCGATGTCCTATGATATGTACCTAACATACAAAATTTCATCAAAATCAGACGATATCTGAATCGAGACCAATCAGAACCCAGGAATTTGCGGTCATTTTGTTTAAATATGAAAGTGAGGCTACGAGAGGGAACGGTGTCCCATGATTTACCTACATACCAAATTTCATCAAAATCAGACGATACCTGAATCAGGACAAATTTCCTAGAAATATAGGGATTTACTCAATCACATGTAAATCTTCATGATTTTATGGGAATTAGCTCACCCCAATTTCAATCTTGGAGGAAAAGTTGATTAAAATCAAAATTAAAATATTTCAGAAGTTTGCAAAAAATCTGGTTTTTACATCACGTGTAGAACTATTCAAGATATTTATATTTAAGTGTTACCACCCTACTATATTGTAGGAAAATCCGGAAAATCACAAAATATTACTCCTCAAGCCTTATAACTCCCCGTGTCCTGCCTCACAAACAAACATGGAAATGGTGTCAAAACAAAATTCTGCCACTAGATTAAATATTGCACTATAAATCTATGCTAAAATTTTCTCCATATCTGCAACAGCTAAGTCAGGAAAAAATATTAAGCAACAGTCCTGAAATTTCAATATGTACTACATTCGTGTACAACGACCCGGAAGTATAATTGTGGTCTGAGGCCACATGATGCGATGAAACTCGCGATCCATCAAATGCTTGTAAACACCTGTTGCCGAGACCGCATTACATAAAACGTCAAAATGACTATGAATTTGGAACGAGGGGTTCCGAGTGACACACGCTTCGGATTAGACTACAGTAGTTCCACTCGTCATATTTAATTTCTCGACACGCTCAACGCCGGCCGTAATCAGATTTTTTGTTTCAACATAATTTATTTGTTCATACATTTGAATTGGGAATTTTCAAGTAGAAAATTGGGAAAAATCACACTTTTTGTTATTGGGAATGGGTCCGTTTAACGGACCCAAATAGATGGGTGATAAAGCCCTGCGCCCCCGGGGCGTTTATTAGAATAAATACGGTATTTAATTCCTTGATATTGTCAAATAATCTCTATAAAACCTTTTGTAGTCAATTAAAATAAATCTAAGTATAAATTGACTTAAGAAATATATTAAATATGGTACAAATTAGTTCAATGTCATTTTTCTAAGTTTGAATTTGTCAGATTTGGTTTCTCGCACCTTCTTTCCTTTGTCGTATGAAAACGAAAGGTTTAATAAAATATGTAACAGGAAATATGGTATTTGACGGAAAGATATTTCAAAATTTACTGACTTTTACCTGTGCACAGATGACATTTCCAAGGAGAATATTGCGTAAACTTATGATTATCAGATAAATTCTATTAATCTTTTAATTTGGTTATTTTCTGAAATACCTTTTGTATGAAGCTAAAATTATTTTAAAATCAAAATATCAAAACAAATTATGTTACATTGATAACATGATTTATAACCTGAAATTCCTGAATTTAACTTAATGTGACATATTAATTTAAGTTGTTTTAGTATAAATTTGTTATAACAGGTTTCTCCCAACCCATATAAATTGCAAATAAGTTAATAAATTTATAACTGACATTATTTTATTGTAATTTTGTTTGAACAGGTTTCTCGCACATTATTTTCTTTGGCACATGTATGTAAACAAATGTTAAAATATGTTGAAATAGTATTTTAGGTAAAGATATTTGAAAATTTACTAATTTCTACCTGCGTGGAGATAACATTTTGAAGAAAAACTATCTTTTATGTGTATATGTCAAATAATGTTCTATAATACAGTTTTGAATATGTTGATATTAATTAACATTCAAAATATAAAACAAATCCAACATGGTTCCACACCCTAAATTAGTTAATTTAACTTAATTCCACAAAATAACATTATTTTAGTATAATTTTGTCAGAACATGGTTCTCATACATTGTTTTCTCTGGCACAAGTAAGCGAAAGGTTTAATATGTTGTATGGTATTTGTGGCAAAGAATTTGAAAATTTACATTACGTTGTTTATTCAAATAAAAAGATGAAATAATTTGACCCTGTCCAAGAGACATTATTCAAATAGAAAAGATGAAATAATTTGACCCTATCCAGAGACATAATCTTAATCAAGGGCAGATTAGCAATCTCTATTTAAAATTATAAACATTTGAATTTATAATGGACTATTTCATTAAAAGCCTGAAAAATTATTGAACACATTGTTGATAAAAAAAATTATATGATGTAAAGAAAACAATGAATCTACATATGTAGTTTAAATTGGCCTTTCAAAATGTAAAATGTCACACAAGCTGTACTCATTCAATATTTCATGCTGAAACCTATTTCAACTCTGAAGATTTTTATTTTTAATCAATTCATGTGATGTAGTCAGGTGACAGAACCCATGGAACTGTCCAGCTCCCTGTACTGTAACTGTTAGGTTCAATTTAGATAGTTTTACAAAATTAATTGAAATATCAGTCCTGTAGAATCTATCAGTCGCCTGTTCTGCATCAACTTGTTATGATTCTATGTAACCGCTCACATCCGCTGTAATGTTCACCGATAATACAAGCGTACATTGTACGTACAGCAACATGGAAGACGAGCCGAGTTGGAGACTCTAGTAAGTCTATCTTAGTGTGTGATCGCTAAAAATCAAAATTTATTCCATCTCTCTTCCCTAAAGGTAATGCATATATCACAGGAGTTACAAAGCTGAATCTGAGTAACCTGGAATGTATTCGTTCACGAGAAAGTGTCCGAGAGCACACGGTTCTGTGTACATTTGTCACATCAATCTGGAGATTTCCGTTGTTATTTTCGGTGTACCTAATGAGTGACCAGGGAGTGTCCAGGGACATTTTGCACGCCCAGGAATTCGTTAATGAAGATTTTTTAATAATTTTTTCTGTAACATACTTATGAGGCCATTATCTAACACCATGCAAAATTTCACTTCGATCGAATGATTACATAATATGGAAATGCACCTCTGAAGTTGCAGTGCAGCGTGCACTCGGTTGTCGGGCGCGCCCAGGAATTCGTTAATGAAGATTTAAAAAAAAAAATTCTGTAACATATTAATAACATCATTATCTAACACCATGCAAAATTTCACTTCGATCAAATGATTTCATAATACGGAAATGCACCACTGAAGGTGCATTAAAGCGTGCATTTGAGTGTCCGGGGCGTATTTGACACGCCCAGGAAGCCGTTATTGAGGATTTTTTTATTTTTTTGTCGGTAACATACAGATTATACCTATATCTAACATCGTGTAAAATTTCACTTCGATCAGACGATCGCATAATACTAAATTTTACCATTAAATCTTACGAAGTTAGGATGAAGTTGCCCTGTTTACGGCTGCGGTCGGCACATGAGTGTCCGTGGAGGTTTTTACAAGCCCAGGAAGTCGTTGATTTATATTTTTTGATTATTTTTTCGGTAACATACAGTTTATACTTTTATCTAACATCGTGCAAAATTTCACTTCGATCAGGCGATTGCATAATACTAAATTTTGCCATTAAATCTTCCGAAGTTACGATGAAGATGGCCTGTATTACGGCTGCGGTTGGCACATGAGTGTCCAGGGAGGTTTTTACACGCCCAGGAAGCCGTTAATTTATATTGTTTGATTATTTTTTTCTGTAACATACATATTATACCTTTATCTAACATCATGCAAAATTTCACTTCGATCAGACGAGTGCATAATACTAATTTTTACCATTAAATCTTACGAAGTTACATGGAAGTTGCCCTGTATTACGGCTGCGGTTGGCACATGAGTGTCCAGGGAGGTTTTTACACGCCCAGGAAGCCGTTAATTTATATTTCTTTATTATTTTTTCTGTAACATACAGATTATATATTTATCTAACACCATGCAAAATTTCACTTCGATCGGACGAGTGTATATTATTGTATTTTGTTACTGAATCCAGCCTTAGGTGATCACTTCATTGTCCAGGCCATTATATCTACCTGTGATCTGACAAATTAATCCCGTAGCGCCGCCCACCTGCGGTGTGACCGGTAATTGTATTGGTTTACATAACAACTTGACATGTCCCTGTTAATTGATATATAACATATTGCAACCCGGAATAAAATACAAATAAAAACTTACTATTTCATCAGTTACGATTATTCCTTCAGTTACAGTTTCAGTTCCGTAATTAGAACGTTTAATAACATCGTAAACTTTGAATACGAAAATCATACATTCCAAGTTAAATACTAACATTATTTTTTACAATATAAATAGTTTTAATGAGTGACAAACCCACGTGTTCGGCTAATCTAGCTAGACACTCGCTAGATAACGTACAATCAGAGGCAAAAATATATTGTTTTAGTATTCTAGTACAGTTAACGACTTAAAAATAAATATAGCAATTATTTATCAATCTCCTGCAAATCAAATAGAATATAACGCATTATGACAGAATTAATTGTAACGTTATAACTCTGTTGCCATACCTGATAAATGTATTAAAATCGGCTATGGACTTATTTAACATGCCCGTATTCTGGTTCGCCCAATAGGAGAAAGTCGGAGGTTTGATTTTTGCGGAAAGGTTATAACAATGTAAATTGTAAATAGAAAAACAACCAAGGACCTTTAAGGGTCGTTCAAGGATTACCACACATATAATCAGGAGAATTAATTTTAAAATTTGCTCTGAAAAGGTCATAGTTAAGAGAGCTAGCACGGTTCTTCAAACGGCTATGCAGTATTTTTAACAGGAGGGAGCCACACACCAAGATGCCTTTATTATTGGACACTTCCTAGGTATATTTCTTTTAATGAACTTCTAAGTAGACGAATCCTTTAATATCTGGATCGTTCCAGTTTGATGGACGACGGAAAGAAGGAAATACGCATATTTTCTAATCGAAAGTTAGGTTGTCTCAGATGATGGGAATCTAAAATATTACGGATTTCTGCTAATCTTTCTGGCATGATGTCACAAAGAATATTTATATCTATACCATTTTTGGTAGAGAAGAATAAAGACATTCTCTGCGTTTCTTCTATAAATCGGCAAAAGTTCCATCCTATCACAAGGAGACTTAACACGAACACACCGCAGCCTCCCAAAACACACATACGCAATCACCACACGCATGTATGTCGCACGCACGGGAGGCTGTCCTTAAATGACCTTAGCTGTTAATAGGACGTTAAACAAAATAAATCAAACCAAATTATGTACACGTCTCTAATATGTCAATTGTGGAATTCCAAATCTGAAACCTGAAATAAAATACTTATAAAAACGTATTATTTCATCAAAACCATGAATACATTCTTACAATTTCGAAGTGATCAATAAATGCATTAATATTTTATAAAACAATAATTGACCGAGTCAAGTGAAAAAGATCATCTATCGGTGACTCCGCCCACCTGCGGTGTAGTCTAATTGGATAGTTTATATAACTTTGGCGCCTGTCTAGCTATCAACTAACCCGCGTCTCCGCCTCACTTGTGTTCAATGGAAGACGAGTGACAGGTGACGAAAGCCATCAGTAGGCGGAGTCACGTAACTAACAAATTAGGTGTCGTGCTGTTTGTCCCTCACCATCAGTTTGCTTATTTCTATTCTAATATAAAAAGAATATTTTGTTGCTACCAGAAAAATGAAAAAATAAAGTCATTTTATTACCAAATGTAATTTTCTGCATCTTGTACTGCTGCAACAACACGTGTACAAAAATGACCGTTTGTTGCCCGAGTGAATAATTATCAAGTACTGTTATTGATGACTACGTAATACCACCAATTGGCTTTTGAAGTGTAAGTTCTATCGATTTAAGTTGTGCATTTTCGAGATTTTTTTAACACATTTCGTGAAGGGGTCGGCTGATCGTACTGATCGTTTATTGTCGGAACAATGTGGTAGGGTAGGGTTTATCTAGATCCCAAGAAGATGGTTCTAATCACACTAGGTATCAGCCCAATATGGTCGGATAAAAAATAAAATCGGTGGCCTTTTTATATTGGATATAAGGGACTTAAGATTTTTAATTGATCTGTCCTTGGTTAAACAAATGTAGGAGTATAGTATGTCCCTGCATGTACAAACTTGTACACATTTATCTTCCCGAAATGGCACGAATTATCACCTTTTATTTCAGTTAAAAACCATCGACCGTTTTTTCTATTATTTGATACGAATCTCGTATCATGATTCACAATTTGGTTGCAGACTCTAACTTTGAAATACTGCAATACATTTTGACAGATTATAAAATCAAATCGTAGAAATCGAAGAAAACTCCAACTTTTATATAAAATGCAAAATAACTTAACACCAATTTATTTGAATGATCTCCTACCATCTACAGTAGCAGAAAATAACCGATATCCTCTTAGAAATAATAATAATTACAGAGTTCCTCCATTTCGGCTTTCTCTTACAAATAGTTCTTTTATACCATCTACAATTCGTAGTTGGAATTCATTAGATTTATCCGGACGATCATTACCTTCTTTACCTTTATTTGTAAATTCTTTGGCTTTAAACGTGCAACCATCCCCACCTATCTATTTCGGTTTGGGTGAAAGCAAATTCAATATTATGCACACCAGACTAAGACACCAGTGTAGTCCACTTAAGTACGATTTGTATCGTGTAAATCTTGTTGATGATCCAGCTTGCTCATGTGGATATCCATGTGAGAATGCCTTTCACTTTTTATTTGAATGTCGCCTTTATGCTCAGGAAAGACGTATTATGCTACAACATATAAATGCCTTTGGAACAGAACCTAGTTTAAAACTTCTATTGTATGGTAATACTCAATTTTCCGTAGATCTAAATTGTCGTATTTTTAGACTTGTGCATTTATTCATAAAATCCAGCAACAGATTTTAAAATATTTATAAAGTTCTTGTGAACTATTGTGTTTGTATTAAATTTTCATAGTCATTCAAACTTTATGCCTATTTCTATATGTAATATACATGTGTTTATATGTGTAATGGGAGAAGGCCTTAGTAAGTTGCAATAACTTGTGCCTAATCCCTTTTCCTTAATTGAAATAAAATATGTTTAAAGTAAAGTAAAGACAGATTATAATATTTTTTACACGCGGACTCCTCTGTACACTCTATGTAAAACATTTATTTCATACAGTTTTCGATGCCATTTCACATTCTTATCCCATATGCACGTTCTTTTTATCATTATATCAACAAGTTTTTTATTTTAGTTTTTTTTTT